>NW_014577292.1:135927-149668 GCF_000485595.1 Priapulus caudatus | reverse complement strand
CCTATGACAAATAGTGTCATAGGAGAGCGTATATGCGTATGTCGTATTTGTCCTAGATGCTAGCAGAACAGGCTGATATATGCTCAAGGAAACCGGCATGTTCTTAGTATCGTGGGTCTTGTCCCACGTCGCGCAGATTTGCTATATTTTTGCCAAATAAATACTGTCGAGGTTCCACTGCTGAAATGGCAATAAAAACACGCAAACTAAAACCTAACTGATTTTAATGAGACGGTTCCTTAGATGGTCATGAAATAAGAATATCATGGTCAGTTATCACGCATACACGCACGCACACACACACACACACACACACACACACACACACACACACACACACACACACACACACATGTATTACCTATTAGTTGCAAGGCAATTTTATCAATTTTATAAGTACTTATGGTGTTACACGTGATAATAGTAGAGCAATAGTGAAGATGGTTTAGTTGTTCTCTGTTGGTGAATACATTCAGAATAGTTCTGAGTATCTGAGCAAGTGTATTTGTGTTTACGTTGTAGTCGTTGTCAGTCTATGCCACTGTAATCTTGTATAGTTTATCCTAATGTACCGAAGGCTTTTAGTTTCCTACTCAGTTGTATGTGTGTCTGTATGTATGCAGTATATCTATGTATACAGTCAATATACATATAGCCATGCACGGGGAGCAATAAACGCTCTATGATATACCCTGAAGCTATCCTACTTGTAATGCGCAGTATCTACAAACATGTAAGTGTTACACATGAGGAATGTTGCTTTGGTGGACATAACGTACTAATTACTGACTCCACATTGTCTGCGCCTGGTGAGGAGGTGATAAAAATGCGTAACTACACGGAGAGGCGCATGACAGTAGTCGGGGCAAGGTGATGCTCAGGTATATATGCGTGCAGCACGGTGATGAACCTAGTTACTACAAAACGCACGCAACCGTAAAACGTAATTTAATTAATGTCAATAACATGAAAATGAGTGCCAGACGAACCGGCACACGATACCATTAATCTTAACAGGAAAACGTTTTAACTGATTTATGCACAAATAATGTTTCCGGAATGACTACATTGTTTGTGCTAAATAGCATTATAGTAAATAATAATACAATTACGATTATATGAATGCACGTATGTGTTATTGTTGTAATATTACAGCAATAACACACACGTGCATTCATATAATCGTAATTGTATTATTTTACGTCGAACCTGCCATGAGCATGCACAGTTATTAGGGCAAGTTACCTCACCATGTAGAGATCGTTATGCTACTGGACATCGATTGACACCATATATCTGTCTGCCCGGCACTGGAGACTGGAGTAAACCCTCTACATGCCTACATGAGCTGAGCAGCCTTACATTAAAGAACTCTTACACCTAAGGCTTTAAATCTTACACCCGTTAAAGACCTCATAACCAACACGTAGTAGTTAGACCAAGAGTGGACGTTTCACTTGAAAGAGTTGTCAATTTTCTACTGACTATGGAAGAAGGAAAATAATTACAATACAGGAGATGGGAAACAAAAAAACTATATTAAAACTTATGGTTGGAAGTGGAAACATAGATAACGAAAGCTGTCGTGAACAACTCTCAATCGAGTATAATCTAACAACGGGCAAGCTGATTTTTCCATAGCCATGGTACACGTTGTAATAAAAAAAGCACGAAATATCTGTCGTAAAATATATTGTGTAAATTCATTTTACGTCCACATCACAACTTTACTGCCTCTAACGTCTGGGTGTCCGCGCACGTGCTACTGTGTTACGTATCACTGTGCTACCTGCACGGACACACCCGACACACGGTCATGCCGATGAATTTTTAGTGTGCGAAAAATCAGTACCTACACAGTAGGTATAGGCGCGCGTAAGCAGTATTTTCACCGTGTGATTTATTTGACAGATCAGTGGTATTAACTCACCTGAGGCAAAGCTAAACTCATCCGGTTGGGATGTGGAAACCGATAGACCTAACCAGAATATGATCACGGCGGCCCCAAGCAGACCTCCGCATGGCCTGTAAATCATAAATTAAAACACTCATGAGCACATAAACACATTTAGAACATTTACCAAACATTTGATTCACAGCTGACATAATACTATCTAACTTATACGTACCTCAGTGACATGTTTGCGAGTTTAGCCTGGGCAAATTCATGGGAAACGCCAGATACTAACACTAACTATAATACACATCCGAACTATGAGGGAGCTCCGCTGGTTCTGGCTCCGCGGTTTCCACGATACGCGTGGACACAAGTACTTCAGCGCGGGGGTGGAGAGCAGGCGCGTTGAGCACTGTTCACTTGGAACCACCTGTTTGATAGCCCGGAACGTCCCATTATTCGTCGTTATTATAATTAAGCGCCCTCAATTACGTGGGAGGTGACAAGCAAAGGAAGTTTGCAATGTATATCTTCTTGTTCGCTTGTGCAGAGGGAAGATCTGCAGCCACGCAAATAGACACTTCGCGAGAGCTGGACAATGCACGCCAGCACTACACGCAGAGATGATGCGACCGCACACGGGGTGGATTGAAGGCAAATTAATGGCAATTCCGCGTAAATTGAATGGCCGTATTTATATATTTGTGTGTGTGTGCGCGCGAATGTTTGCGTGCGTGCGTGCGCGCGTGCGTGCCTTTCTGCCTGCCTACCTGTGCACCTGTTTGCGCGCGTGCGGGTGGGCGCGCGTGCGTGCGCGTGAATGAGTGTGGGCGTGCGTGTGTACGCGTGCGTGCGTGTGTACGTGCGCGAATGTGTCTGTATGCGGGTGTGGGGAGTGGTAAGGCGTACACGTGAGCGCGCATGTGTGAGTGCGCGTACATATAGTTGCTGTTAGGTTTACGCTCGCGTAATTTTTGTATATTTTGAGGCATTTTCAAGTGAAAGTTTTATAAAAATTGCAATTGTTAATTGCACGCAATATATATGAAGGTATTTAATGAGATCCAAATTGCTTCTCGAGCAGCGACAACAATACGCGGGGCGACGAACCTATATGCTCTCGCATCCACAGAATTCGTCACCGTCAAACTGAATAGATAGATACCAAGAGTAGATAATAACACTAGTGTGTTATTATCTACTCTTGATAGATACGATATCCAAAATATTATGGAACATCATCCCATAATTGACATTTTCTCAGGAATAAAACCTGAATAAAGCATGAAGGACGTTGGCAATACACGCGTAGCGCACATATTTCCAATCAGGCGTGTGGTGTTTTTTTGTATAGTTACTACGACTAAATAGCAAACTCACCCTAGACTGCCACACGCGTGCACTACGTGTTCAGTCTCGCAGACAACAATAACTCGACTGTCTCGACCAGACCAGAGCACCCTGAGAGACAATGGATCGAAAATACTGAGTACGTTCACTCATGATCTGTGTATTACTAGTGTGAAAACTATGGTCGCAAGCACATATGTATGTGAATTCCTCTTTGCTGTGAACTCATTCTACGGTTATTTAACTGCAGATTACCAATTTCTCAATTTTCTTACGTATTTTCTACAGTACGCTAGCACAGGCTTTAATTATTACAATAAGAAAAAATTAACCATTGTAAAATAGGAATTGTTAAGCTAAATATAGCTTCCGTAAAATACTTGACGGGGGCGATTCAGAGAATATTTGAAAACTGCCCGGCTTTGCGATTTAAAAATAACTGTGATACTTAGCTGTTTAGTTAGCAAGCAATGTAAATTTAGACAGGATAAGCATAATAAACAAGCGCAACTATTGTGAACAACAAGGAAAATCTTTCGTTTAGATATTCAGTTCAATAATTCAGATTATTTAGTCGGTCAAAGTTCAGAGTGAGCATGACGAATTTATTGATTCGTGACTGAAGGAAACTGAGTTTAAATTCAGTAGCAGTGCCAAGTTTACAATATGATATGTATTCTAACATTACAACGAGCAACCAATTCGCGTGCTTTCTTGCCAATTTAATACACCACTATGAAGAGTTTATATGAAACATTACACATTACAAGTGTAAGAGTAACAAGCGTAACGGGTACAAATAAATATTATAGTCTGTAAAATAACTTCATGCTATGGTATAGATGAAAAGTTATTATTGTAATTTATATATATATATATGATTGTATTATATTGTATTGTAGAGATAATTATAATAAAAAACACGAATATAAGCAAATTGTGGAAAGACGGTCATGTAATAGACCATTTGCTGCCGGCATGCATCTACAGCTACAGATTTATTTATATTCTGCTGCCATCTAGCGGCAAAAATATTACGAATGCACAGTCTGGTTGCCTGGCCATATCAAACATAATGTCGAGTTATTAGTAGTACGCACCCCTCAAAATCCCTGGCGGGGGCAATTCTAAAAATGGAAGTTTGGGAAATATAACAGCTGGTTTGCTATGTGTGCTTTTCTGACAGTTACACAAAGGGTGAGAAAGCCTCTCATACAGGGCAGGCTCGATTCTGAAGGCTATATTAGGTATTGCCCTCCCTTTGAAATTCAACGCGCTACACAGAAGATATTTGGTCAGTGTTTTTTGTCATGCATGTTTCTCCAAATAATTAATCATATGCTGTAGCCGTTTCCGAGTATATTAACCTTTGCCAGCACTTACATCTCAAGTTGCACATTAAATGTACTTGCCTTCATAGATTTTAAACTTGCCGGTACCTTAAACGAATGTTTAAATGTAAAAAATCTAATCAAGAGCATTTCAAGAATGTGCCAGGTGTGTTTTACTCGTGACAATTTTTTGGATTTTACTGAAACCAATGTCTTTTGTACGGTATTCTCGTAAAATAGGTTTGGAGGGTGATATAATCGACCGCTTGAATGCCGTGAATCCTCGTGCCAGCAATGTTCTCCTATACACACGTAACAACATGTAACAGCTGCATGGGTCTCACCACGATTATACACACGCGAATGGCATAGATAACGCCTTTACCTATGGGAGGGGATATGTGTCAAAATTCAAACGTTCAATTGATCGATTGATTGTTCAATTGAACAGTCAATTTAATCATTCAAACGTTCAATTGATCGATTGATTGTTCAATTGATTGATTAATTGTTCAATTGATCAATTGATTGTTCAATTGATCAATTGATTGTTCAATTGAACAGTCAATTTAATCATTCAAACGTTCAATTGATCTATTGATTGTTCAATTGAACAGTAAATTTAATCATTCAAACGTTCAATTAAGCAATTAAATAACGAATTGCCAAATTGAATCGACGAATTGATGATTTGACGAATTGACGAATTGACAAATCAAAGGCACGAATACTGAATAGGCGTATTGAATCATGGAATGGAGCAATTGCCGAGGCTCGTCAATCGAGCAATTGCCGAGGCTTGTCTATCGAGCAATTGCCGAGGCTCGTCTATCGAGCAATAATATTGCCGCGGCTCGACTATGTGTATCTCCGTGTACCCGCGTGTATCTGCGTGTACGTGCGTGTACCTGCGTGTACGTGCGTGTACCCGCGTGTACGTGCGTGTACCCGCGTGTACGTGCGTGTATCCGCGTGTACGTGCGTGTACCCGCGTGTACGTGCGTGTACCTGCGTGTACCCGCGTGTACCCACGTGTACGTGCGTGTATCTGCGTGTACGTGCGTGTACGTGCGTGTACGTGCGTGTACCCGCGTGTACGTGCGTGTACTTCCGGTGCCCGCTGTACCGTGCGTGTATCTTCCGCTGGTCCACGTGACCGTGCGTGTATACCTGCTTGTACGGCCACCCCAGCGCTACGTACACTCAGATATCAGCGCACGTACGACGCGATACACGCCACGACACCGCGGGTACACGCATACATGCCAGCAACACGCACGGACACGCGACACGGAATACACGCAACGTCACACCGGGTTACATCGTCCCACGCTACACGCACGATAACCACATCACACACGGTACACGCCACTACACGCTGGGTATCACGCGGGTACACCGCACGCTCACCACGCCGTGTACACGCACGTACACGCTGTACACGCACGTCACGCAGGTACACGCACCTACACGCACGTACACGCCAGCCGTACACCACGTACACGCAGATACACGCCTTACACCCGGAACGCACACACGCAAATCACGCCACTACACGCCGGGTACATCGGAAGAAACACGCACGTACACCGCGGGTACACGCAGTACACGCACGTACACCCACGGACCACGCGGCTTACACGCCTGCTACACGCAGATACACGCACGCTACAAATGCGCGTACACGCATCGTACACTCGACACGCACGTGCCACGCGTTACACGCACGTACACGCCGTGTACACGCACGTACACGCGGCTTTACACGCACGTGCACGGGGTACACGCACGTACACGCGTGACACGGGGTACACCAGCCGACACGCGAGGTACCACGCACGGGCGACCGGGTACACGCACCGTTACACGCGTACACCGGTACACGCACCCTACACGCGGAGCCACAACCGCGGTACACGCACTTATGCTGGAACACCCGCCACCGATTGCGTTCCTGATGCAACGACCGCTCCCTCCCGTTCTTTACGCACCCAGCGTAACACGCACATACACGCACGTACACCGCGTAACACGCACGACACACGCGCGGTACAGCACGACATGCGCCAGATTACACGCAGCGTACACGGCGGGTACACGGAATACACGCACGTTCTTCACGCGGGGAATACACGGAGATACACCGCACGTACACGCCGGGGTACACGCACTACACTGCACGACACGCACGTACACGCTTGGTACAGCAACCGTACACGCATATACACTCAGCGTACACGTGCCGGTACACGGCACTTACACGCGTGACACACACGTGCACGCGCGGGTCACACGCCACCGCTACACGCGCGTACACGACGTACACCACGTGCACGGGCGCGTCGAACACGTCACGTACACAGCGGTACACGCACTTAGCTGGAGAAACCCAGGGCCTATGCCTTGCCTTCAACAACGTACCGCGCTCCCGCGTCTTCCCGTCAATGCCTCGCGTGCGCATGTCCAGTTATGATTTACGTTTGATTTGGCATTAGACGAGGCCCTCGGCAAACTGCCTTCCTCATAGACCGTAGCCCGGCCAATAACTCGATTGACCCGAGCCTCGGCAATTGCCCATTCCATGATTCAATACGCCTTATTCCATGATTCGCTGCCTTGATTCTGCCAATTCTCAATTTCGTCAAATCGTTATTTCGACCGATTCCAATTTCATTCGGTTATTTTTAATTGCTCAATGAACAAGTTAAATGCATTAACATGGACCGCTTCAATTTGAACAAGTCATCATCAATTAAAACGTTTGAATTATTAAATTGAACTGCTTCAAGGGAAAAATTCAATTGAATCAATTAAACACTAATCATTGATCAATGACAATCAATCGCATCAATTGAACAACCAACTTCATAGATCAAATTGACTTTGCAATATAATATCGTACTGTTCAACTCGACACAATAAATCATCGAACTAAACGCTTTGTATTTTGACACAATAGCCCCCCATATTTAACCACGTGCGTGAGTTAGCTAACTACAATATCTCAACATTTCTGCTTGCATCTAAGCACAAAACGACATTGCGCAGTTAATAAACTATAGCATATTGATCATGCTAAGAAACCCTCGTATTCTTTAGTGATCGTCTTGTCTTGTCCACTTGCGGCGCAGATTCCGCTATATTTTCTTGCCAAATCAAATACTGTCCGAAGTTCCACTGCCTTAAATTGCCAATAAAAACACGCCAAACTTAAAACCTAACTGATTTTAATGAGACGGCTTCCTTAGAGGTCAAAATAAGCAATATCCATGGTCAGTTATCACGCATACACGCACATCAACACACACACCACCACACACACACACACACCACACACACACACGAGCCACCACCACACACACCAACACACCACACACACACCCACCACACACAACACACACACCACACACCACACACACACACACACCACACATGATTACTATTTAGTTGCAAAGCACAATTTATCAAGTTATAAATACTTAATCGTGTACACGTGATAATAAGCTGAGAACAATAGGAGAGCGTTAGTTGTGTCTCTCGTTGGTAATACATCACGAATATCTGGTACTGAAGCAAGTGTATTGTTTACTTGTATAGCAGTCGTGATCCCTAGTCATGCACTTAATCTCGTATAGTTTACCCAAGGTTAGCCCGAAGGCTTTTTAGTTTTCCCCACTCCAGTGCAGCGATCCAAGGTTTGCGTACCAGTGTCCATAAGTTAGTCTCAGCTAGGCCGTTTCGGCGCGGCATCGGCCCCCCGAAATTCTTAAATTAAATTAGCTTATATTGTGCATTCATATGAATTTTGAGGGTCAATCTGAACGATACCAGCCTGTGACCGTATTCTGGAACCGTTCGCAAACCGTCCTAAATCGCGCCTGCCGGCTTGGGCTAATGAGCTCGTGAACGATCAACCATCTGGTTTTATTGATATGTCATCAAGAGGATCGTCTCTCCAACGTCACACTGTGGCTTAAACATTGGACAAAGATTTCTAATTTAATTGCACTATGTTATCAAGTTAATATCATTTGCCAGATACTGGGAATGTCTAATCTTGTACTACGCAATGTTAACAAATACGGGAAAACTGGGCGCTTTTATTACACTATACAATTCCTGATCTGGATATAACTCGAAAAATATAGATTGTTTAGCTAAGGTATTGGAATAGACTCTTTTATATCATTGCACTAGCGAGTAGATATTATCTGGCTTTCGTGCAAATGTATAATTACAATGGAATATTATTTATTTTGGGAAAAAAACTGGGAATAGGCCTACGCGATCTCCCACTATGCTACAGTAGTCAGTAAAGGTAAATTCACGAAGCGAGAGAAAATGTGGGGAACGGGCCTTATAATTAATAAAATGACAGGCTACTGCAGGTATTTTTTCACAAAGTACTACTATCGAATATCTACTCTACGTTTTAAATATATAAATAACTTCGACAAAATGTGACATCTGGTGCTAGATACTGGCATTTCATTTTTATGTTTCATCTGAGCGCACGCATTTAGTTTAAATAAGAATCACCGATAGGTGGCGCTGAAAGTCTAAAAATGATTAGGGGTCGCAAACATTCGCACGCTGTTGAGGATCAGCTTGGTTTTCGTTCATCATGTCAGTAACGCTGAAGGGGTCGTTGTCGTATCAGGTACTACAGATATGTACCCGAGGTACATATATGTATACACAAAGTGTACCAGACTTGTACTACAGAAGTGTACCCTAACCCTAACCCTAACCCTAGCCCTAACCCTAACCGTAACCCTAACCCTAACCCTAACCCTAACCCTAACCCTAAACATACCTCATATAAAAATATAAACATAATACTAAACAACCTAAAACTACCTCGGGTATATATCGACGACCCCATCTGCGCCAGTAACGGGCTGGTTGGTTAGTCATGCCGTATTTGCTGCGTAGATTGCTTGTTTATAGATAGATTGTTTGATAGATTGTTATTTGTTTACAAATAATTTAAAACAAGTTTTTAACAAGTAGCGGCGGCTTTGACTGTTGCTTAGGTAAGAATGCGTGACTTTCTTTTGGAACGTTTAGTTTTCGCTTGCGCCCCCACGCGTACATTCCTAATTCGTTTTGCCGTATCTCATTTTTGTAATGAACGCAGTTTCAGCTTTGAACTAAATGTTTGGTATACGGTCTATATAGAAATTGACTATGTACAGTTAAGATGCGTAGCCAACAATTCGGTGTGATCAATCCGAATATCCGAATATGAAATAGTCAAATGGTGTTATAACATTGCAATGCCGACATTAGCTTATTTTTTTGTTTATTTTTATTCCATGCAATAATGTATTGTTTAAGATTTTATGCATTGGAATCTAGTCGGTTTAAATACATGGGTGGGTAGTCTGGTTTCCACTATTGTTGCGTGCCTCACGCCATCTATGCAACATGTAAGAATATAGAATGTATGCAAGCGCGTGTGCGTGCGTGTGCGCGCAGTTACGTGCATGTGCGCGCGCCTGCTCGTGATCGTGAATGTATCCGTTGCGCGTGCGTGCGTGTGCGTGTACATGCATGCCCCTGCTCGAGTGCGTGTGCGTGTGTATATGTGACTACTCGTGTGCGTGTGTATGTGCGCGTGTGCGTGCGTGCGTGCGTGCGTGCGTGCGTGCGTAAAGACGTGCTTGTGCCTGCTCGTGAGCGCGCGCGTGTGTGTCACCAGATACGCCGAATTCCGACCGGCCGGGTTGTAATCTGTGACACGCAGGCCAACTGGATTCGGAAAAAATATTATATTAAAATTTCTCTGGTGAAGCAGGCGCAGTTAATAACGGGACTAAGCTGGGGAGTGTGAAGTGGCGTGGCCGTGATACAGGGAGTAATAAAACAAAGCTGGCATGTAATCTTCATTGTTACGGAGGGAATCTGAGCCGCACACCCGGCGCTGTGCAGACCCCCGCACTGCTGGCCGCCGCGTGATAAGCAGTCGCCATGGCAATCTGTCGCCAACAAGTGTCTAACTCCCGACTATCGAAGGCCAGCATTTGTTTCGGTTTCATTTCCAGGCGGTGATTCTATACTTTTTCAAGAATTTAGTTATAATTCGCTACCGATCCTATATACTGCAGTGTGAATTGAGTCACGTTCACATATGTGCATTTTTATATTCGGTCTCTATATAGTATATTCGGTATATATATACGGTATTATACTAGATATAGTAATTATGTGTTCAGTATTAGAGGCCCATACGAAAAGAACTGAATAAATTGTCCACATACGTAGAATCAATTTCATTACGTGGGCGTTCTCAATTGTTTTTTATCACTCGGTATCAATCATTTGTGCATGCATGTTCCTCTCTACGAATGATTGACCTTGATATGTGTCGTACATTCGAAACTTGTTCTCCCGTGATTGAGTTTCTTTTCACGTCTTCTCATAGTATTTGCACGTTCGAGCGCATCACGCCAGAAATCGTTCGTTTTCTCCGTTTCTGTGCCATCGTGATTTCCATATGTATATACGTGTAGCGCATAGGCGTTGTGTATTTCTGACTGGGTTGCTCATTGAGACCCGTATTCACTGTGCCTTCGCCCGCGTGCCTATAGCTCTCCCACTTTCTCGGCACATTAACGACGCATAACTCTGCCAGCCTTAATCTAGTCGATTTCCAGTCGTTTCTACGATCAGTGCAGACACAGCCTGCCTTGTGCGAGTTGAGATATGGCATTTTTTCCGCATATCCATAACCAATAGTTGTCTGCTCTTAGTTGATTAGAGTTTTAGTGTGACAGCTTACACCCATAATTCACGTAGGAGCCTGTACGCGAGCGAATTCCACAGGAGATGTGGGCTGCTGCTGACAGCCATGACAAGCAACTGGCCTCTGATAAAACTCTCAGCCGCAGTGTTTTGCCAGCTTTTCCTGACATTTCAGCCACTTGCACCAGTCGATCTGTGCTTTTTCAGCGGGTATTATATGAGATTAATTAAAATGCTCTAGGACTCTCTCGAGCTTCAGCACGGTACCTCTATATATGCCGGACGAGTTGAGAGCATCACAGTTAATTCTAATATATGCCGTGTGAAATCCTACGTAAACGTGAAGTTCTTCTACATGAAACTCCCCACGGGGAATGTAATATTCTACCTGCAATGTTGATCAGCTTTCGGTTAGGCGTTAGAGTTTGTTTAACGTTTGAAGTTATTGATGTGCGTTTGTGTGACAGTTTCAAGGGCTGAAAATTATCCCTCGAGACAACGTGTTAGTAGAAGCGACTGAGCGAGATAATCACATTAAATGACACGGAATATAAAAAAATGATGCCTCGGCAATACAAATTAGCAAGATTAGGATAAAAATAACACGTCAGAGACATGTGTCTCCTGCGCAGTTCGATTTTTTCAGCAGTGCCGGACTTTTCATATCAAATTAAACGGCATTTTTTCTCGCACATCTGCAAGTAGTTTGCCACAGATTCACGCGAGTTTTTTGCAGTTTGATGATTGCGTCGCTTCTATCTGCCTCACCGAGTTTAGTGTGTGGCGATTTCAGCATCTTCAAATGTCTGCGGTTTATTACTGACGACGAGGCTCAACGGTATCCAAAAAACAAGACGAGATTAAACAACTCCGGTCTAATTTCGATCGATTCGCCAACTACGGAAAAAGGAAGTGCAAAATTCGCACCGGGTGGCGGAAAGAGGACACCATATTGCGGCGTAATTAAGCCGCGAAACTAATTTGTTTGTTCTTTCATTAGCGCAGTCGTCTGATTCGTTGGAGTAAATAGAATCATTCGCCGGCGTTGTAACATCGTTTGCTGTCACGACAGGCGCGCGCGCGCCATTTCTTTCAGACGCTTCACCGCAAAATCGAATTACATTGTAACGTGCGTGCCGTTCCGCTTAGCTTAGTGGAAAACTGGCAGTTTTTGTGCATTTGCTGCACATGTCGGTTGGTCACAGCCGAGCGCCAAGCGCATTACTCACCACACGGCACACGTATATAGCCGCAACTGCAAGCCCGGTCTGTGGTATTACACCGCGAGAGTGCAACTAGTCATTTGCGTCATTTATAAGCTTATTTTGCGACGGGAAGACCATTTAGTGTTCGAAATGGGATGCTATAAGGATCTGCCTTGTCGCTGTAATTATCCTGGGCAGTGGGAATTTCCGTGGCCCATGCTTGCGGTGCGTGTAGGGCGTTTGGCCTCCGAGATTGCTACACATCTTAATGGCTTCTTAGTCACTATCGTATCTTTTAGTATCTTAGCACATCTTCTTAGTATCTTCTTAGTAAATGATTACTATGTCAGTTAGTAGTAATCTTTCAACGTAAGTATATATTTCAGCTCGCTCAATCGTTCTAATACCAGAAAATGTAATATGGTTATTTGCTAATAATTTATTATGGTTTTAATAAATCCAAATGCAAACAGCAATTAAAGGTGTTGCTAATTCTTTGTAATCACTAATAATGTAACTTACTGAGGAATTTTGTTTCAGTTGCCAGAACCTTCATAAATTATTAATAATAATTTATCTAATATGGTGCTCGGAGTTATGAGAATATTGAACTACAGCATGATTTGGCATTATAGCTCTAATGCTTTGTCTTAAACTGTGAAATCCACTGATACAACCGCCTATTCCATTTACTGCCACACGATACGTACACCTTCTGTGAATCGAATCATGCAGCCCCGTCACATTCACATAAAATTATTTCTACGACTGATAATATTGATTGATAGTATGAACTTGCTGATTTAATACAGCTCTGTATTTTAATGTGCGATCTCTAGCGTTTCGCTGGAAAGGCAGTTGAAATATATTTTCTAGCTGGAACGAGCACATCGCGTAAGCTTGCCCCGGGGTTCATACTTGTTCTATACGTCGGATATCACCCGCAAATGGTTTTTCGTTACTGTTCTTAGCACTTTGAGCCACGGACAAAGACGCGTGCCATACCAGGTGGCTACAAGGACTATAGGTGTAGGCAGATTCGCTCGTAATAACACATGGATAGTTCTTGGTTAGCTGGTTCACTATAGCGCGATGGTGTAGCAGCCAACAGTAATCAGCGACGAAGGATCAGAATGAGTGATTGATGATGCCTAATACGCGCTAGACGGGCACCGCACGCCTTCCCATCACACGCATCCGTGCGCCTCCAT
>NW_014577292.1:118427-130927 GCF_000485595.1 Priapulus caudatus | reverse complement strand
GTTTCACAGACATTCGCATATACAACGTTAAGCCACATTTTGTAAATGCAAGTAAAAGAAGCGTTTTCAGGAGTAAAAACTTTGGTCGCCATGTAATCAGGTTAATCTTTAACACCTAAACACTTATGCAAGAAGACAAGATAAAGAAAATTATGTATCATGTATTCTATATTGTGTAATATTATGTGTATATTTACTCTATTAATTACATTATTATATTTTAGTTTGTAACGTACTCTTGCGTGATATAATTTATCATTATTTATGAACTCATATATCGAACAGTCGGTTAAATCATTTACCCGGAGAGCTGTCATGTCATTCTTAGCACTTTTTGCACAATATAATATTGTATTGTATAACTACATAAAATTAATGTTTACTTCAAAATTCTATATTTCTCTTCATCCAATTGATCTTATCCAATGCTGCTGCTCAAATTGCAAGTTCTATATATATATTACACTATATCCATGAATACGACACGTGTTTATACAAATGTAAACACTAACTTGAAGAGCTATGCTAGGTCATTGAGGATTTTTCCGTTTCGTCGTTGTTTGTTTACTAAACTACTACCTGTAACGTCGCAATTTATTGGTTTGCCGAAAATCTCCTAAAATTGGTGTTCAATGTTCTCATTATGTAAACGCATATTGCACAAGGAACATACAGTCTGCCTGTGATAAGACGTGTGCGTGGATTGAAACATGCACTGGAATAAACGCCTGTTGACATGCTTAACGTTTTTGATTTACAGTAAAACGGAATGATAAAAAAAATGTGATCTCCATTTCTGCCAGAACAACGTGCGCAAGTAGTGCGGTTAATTTTTATGCGCCGAGCAGTTATACCATCATTTCGCATGCGTCGCGCGGCGTGCAGATGACAGCATGGGAACAAATGATTTTAACATATAACCCACCTGTTAGTGACATGTGTAGCCCTGGGGGCTGGGGACTGCCCACTGCGGAGTTGTCGGCAGTTCATTTTAACGGGTTTTACTGTTGAGAGATGCGGTTGTAGAACCGAGTGAAAGAGCGAAAGCGGAAGGCTATTCGAAGATGATTTGTATTGATGTTCATTTAAGCAAGCTTAATCGCAATGGAATCAATACACCTGGTAGAATCAGGATAATTTTTCTGTATTTAAAGATTTTACATATAACATTAGTAGTTTAAACATGCGTGAGGATCATTCACCGCATCTGTCGTATGTGCTTTACTTGCGGCTGTTTGTATCAGTGTCTCTTCGGTGTGTCTTAAAATTAACGTTCCTCTCTCTCTCTCTCTCTCTCTCTCTCTCTATCCGTCTCATCTCCTCTCTGTCTCTCTCTTCTCTCTCTCTCTCTCATCCTCTCAGTTCCTCGCTCTCTCTCTCTCTCTCTGTGTGTGTGTGTGTGTGTGTGTGTGTGTGTGTGTGTGTGTGTGTGTGTGTCTGTGTGTGTGCGTGCGTGCGTGCGTGCGTGCGTGCGTGCGTGCGCGCGCGTGTGGGTGTGTGAGTGTGTGCGCGCAGCAGTATGCAATTCATTGCTAGAATAAAAGTTATATAATTTATATCGTTTGAGGAGAGTAAAGAAAACATTTGACTGATTACAAATATTGTATTACTTTACTACAGTGATAAATGCGCCGAAAAAATCATGGGCAGCGTTTTTAATGAGGGTACACGTATATTCACTTGATTGACATATTTCATGGTCTAATATGCAATCATTTCATTAATAAAAACATTTAAAGTAATGATTAAAATATCGAGTTTTTCTCAGTTCTGAGGAACAAGACGTATTGTAAGTTTAACGTGTGAAATCCAAGTAATTATCATGAAATTTTAATCTGCCTGCTTCGAAAATCTCTGTTGCCACAGCTTTTACACGGCGTTTATTGTATTTATGATTTTTAAATGGAGGAAAACTAAAGTCTCTTGATTGAAGGTGTGAATAAGATTTTTTAAATTCAGCAGCTGCTGCTCGGCGGCGCGTGCGGTTGATTTGACTTGCTCACGGTGCCTATCGAAAGCTAATGAAATCTGCGTTTGCGTTGTAAACCTTTGAATAAACTATTGAAGTTAAATGAGAATTATTTATGTCAAGTAGGCTTATGCAAATTAAGAGGCGAATGCTTCTGACAGGCTTTAGTTTAATCCCCCTGGCCATGGTAAGCCGCGCCATGTGCAAAGAACAGCACTGTAGCTTTTAAGCTACGTCACACTGCCGTTGAGCCGGCGCATACGTTTCGTTAAATGCTTTCTTTCTGTGTGGAACACCGACCCCGTTCGCTATGCATGCCAACTACCACATACGCCAGTTTCTCTTGTGCCGTTTACTTCGCAGAGAAAATTGGCGCAATTTTCGATCCGTGAAGCGTTATGCTCGGGGTGAATGGAGAAAGTATTCGGTGGAGTGTGGGTTCTACTGCTCGCACCGTGAACACGTACACGAGTAGAGGTTTGACTCATTTATACATTTTATAAATTGATCATTTGTTTGTTTCATTGATTGTAGCCCTACCTCTTTACGAGAGGATGTCGCGAGAACTCGTACCAAGCCTCGTCGCTTCCGTACTTGTGTAACATCTACCTTAAAATTTGTCCTTTTCTGGCGAACCCCTAATTAGTATAATACGAATGCTGCTATTCAGTCCAAGGTGTCGACCAACGGATCGTTTGTTTATGTCTTCCATTGGTTATTCATGGCAACCAATACCAAACATGGCGCTCGTTACCACTGGAGGTATGGCTTTATAATGGTAGGGTCCGGTGTACTTTGCTTTACGACTAGTTTACAATGCTTTCATAGTAAATTTTTTGTGCTAGTTGACATAGCCCAGGTTCGTCTAGCCGTTTATATTATTGACCAGTCGCGTGCGTCACGTCTCAAAAATCTTCCTTATATACATAGGAAAATGGGTAAATAAAAACTTCTATTCAATTATATTAAGAAAGATACTGATTTTCTCGTTTATTGTCTACGCAACATATTATGTATTATGCGCGTCATGACACTAACCACACTCGAAACGCAAGATGGTTTGCAAAGTAATTGACACTTTCTAAGCAGAATATCCTATACGAAAAGTGTGACGGTAGATTTCTGAATAAAATAGTATCCTGTATCAACAGCAATTTAGCACAACCAATATTACTGCTACTTCCCTGGATAAGGCGCGTAATTATTACGTTATAGTGTGCTTCCAAGATATTAATACACCCATTCACGACTTCACTGATACCCTTGTTCGTTTCACGCTGTTTGCGCTCGTAACAGCTGCAATCGGCATTTAAACAATCGAAATCGATATAGCACCTTATTTTTTAACTAAATCTTGCTTTGTACTTTTTACCTGGTTGGAAACCAACACACTAACGCTGAAGTAACTGGTATTTTGATGCTGATCGCCATGTCGATCTCACGTACAAAGTTTCGAGCTGACATGGATGGGGTCCAAAATACGTGTCAACTCTTCGTCGATTCGCTCTTATTCTGTTCTTTGAAAATCGTTTGAACTAACTATTATGATTTATTTTTAATAGAACGAATACTACATCTCACCAACTGTGTGCATCCAGTACAAGGTATTTAAAAAGTGTTATGGTAATCACATAGTACATAAGAGTTCGTTAGGGACCAGGTTCAAGTTCATGGTATACAACAATGCATATTAACATTGCTAATTCATTCAATTCACAATTCACATTTATTCGGGTGTATCATATACCCAAGAGCATGCCCCTTGTCGCAGATTTACTCTATCGAGCATTTAATAAACTGAGTTAATCAGGAAAAACCTCCTGGCCGTTGAACCACTAGTTGGCTAGTTCGAATCGCTTTGTCGCGCTTCCGTCTTACTCACATCACACACACACACACACACACACACACACACACACACACACACGCACGCGCGCGCGCACACACACACACACACACACACACACACACACACGCACACGCGCGCGCGCGCGCGCTAAATATCGTGGGCAGCGCCTTATCACCTTTGCCGCACAGAGCGCAAAACGTGTTTGCTAGCTGTGTTTCGCTACGTATACAGACCTTCATCTTTACTGATGTTTTCACACCTGATGTGTATGCGCAGAGCATGATCGTTTCGGCTGTGCTATGTACAAATTATGGCGCAATATGGCCTGGCGTTTACATGCGCACGATGGCGTGTAAAATTGAAAGGTGAAATGTCTGATTTGTTATCAAGTGTCTTTAAATGTTGCATGTGATTCACGTATTTATCTTGGTACGGACTGTTCATGCACTTAGCCAGAAATTGTCGATCAAGCCAATCATATAATTTTCTATGACGGCAAAGGCCATTTAATAATAATTTCCCCATAATGTCAAAATATTTTATGATGTATATCGATAGAATGTTAGACTTGAAAGGAATTACCCATAAATTATTATCAGTCTTACGCTTTTCAGAAATAATTTATCGACAATTGTGGAACAACTAGACTACATACTAGTGGAAAGGAAATGTCCAGCAGTTCAATTGAGCTGATAACCGGGATTTCTGCTCTACTGATGTGACTACTCTTTCTCTTTACAAGAATACGTATGAATACTTCATATAAAATGTTGATTATTGCCAACAATTCAGTTATTTTGCGAGTTTATTTCTACATAATTAGCTGCATGTGTCATGCTATCGTATATTGCTTAGTAAGTTTTTTTGCAACTGCCAAACTAGTCTTGCTAGCAATATGCATGGGTCTATTCAAATGTATATTGAATCTTTCATTACAGCTGACAGAAATAGTTTTAAGTTTGTGCGCATTTCTCTCATACTGAGTAAGATTCCTTATATTGAAAGTGCCGTGAATCAGCGGAAAAGTTTTTGTAAAGTTTTGCCGATAAAAATCTAATGTTGAACCCCACACGCATGCGTCTAGTGTGCATCTCGCGAATGAACCCCATTTATTACATAGCAAATGTTAAAAATGCTTCGTACATTATATAAACATGCTTCAAACTTCTCGTCATGCGTGTCACAAAACAAACCACTCGTCGGTGGTTTACTTAGAGAGTGGATGTAATCCGTCCCACACCCAATGCAGCTCGTGTTCAAAGGAACATTGATCCGCGAGCGGTTCAATACACAAACACATGTCAAGTACCCAGTGTTTATTGAGCGACTCCTTAAAGATTTCTCTGGCCACGTTTATTGCCTCTTTCACCTACTTTGAACTGTATGTGGCCACTTTGACCATATAGTGCAGCACCGTGCCCCGTGTTTCAAAGTGTACATTGTCGATTGTTCGTGCTTCCATGCGAACAAGCGAAGGATGATCTCGTGACTACGTCTTCCGAGGCAGCCCGCAGCATCCTTTGTTGAGGCTCTATTGCTTTCTGGAGCAGCTGTTGTGTTTTGTACGGCTCACAGGTTTATGTTGAAGGGTATTCATCGCCGCTACGCACTCGCATTGCAAATACTTACCCTTATTCCGAGTTTATCCCGCAAGGAGAAGCGACAGGTTCCCAGTTTTCCCGGCCAGCGCTGTGAAGTTTGATCTGCATTCTGGAAATTTACACGGGAATGCGAAGCGATGCGCACGGGTTTTCTTCCTCGCTGACATTTATCCGTGCACACGAAATAATTTAATGGTTATAACACCTGGCGTATATCTCACCTTACGCTGCTTTAGCGGTGGATTGATTCACGTGAAAAACTGACGCATATGGACATTTATTTGTACGTAGATGGTATAACTAATAGCTTTAGCAACAATAGGAACACCTGCAAATCCTAAAAAAGAAACACGCTCTTCTGCAGCCAGAAATGTCCAACATTTGTGTATATACTGTGCGTGCATGCTTATTACAAATAATGTTTAGTCATTAGTGAATTTAATAACAAGTTTGTGTTGAGTACACATAAATAAATAGTTTATCGTCTATAACATGTGCAGTCCTTATCATGGGTCGCAATCACGTTAATTTAGTATTACCTTAGCCAGTTAGAGTCGATTATGTTATTAATGAAAAATGTTAGTTATTTACACCAATAACTGTTTTATACAGTACTGTATTATGACGTTGCGTTTGCACACGCCCTTTAGTTAGTTCTTAACAATTTATTTATTTAAATGTACTGCCAATTCCCCGTCGTTCTCTTTTAGAAAATTTATAGCATGAGTCAATATTTGTTAGAAATTTCAAATTTTAGTCGCATAAAAACAAATTTTAGTCGCATAACGTACGCGTGTTCCGTTTATTCCTGCATGTTTATAGTAATCAAAGTTTCGTGCGGTCTACCATCTGTGCTTGTTCACAGTTTCCTCTCGTGCAATATTACTAATATTATAGCTTCGTGTAATAATCGCGAGTCGATAGAGATGGTTCTGTTGGAGAAGATGTTTCATGCAATGTTATTATAGACGACGAGTGTCATATAGGCAAGTTTGCTGAGTATATGGAATCGTTTGAGACATTTTAAGAGCGCCATGTCGAATAACTGTCCCCCAAGGCAAGTACGTGGTATTTCACTGACGTCGCCGGAGCGGGCGTCGGAGAAGGCGGTTGCATTTTTAACCCACCCAGGGAATCTTTGCCGCAAATTGTGAAATGACCACACTTGCTATATATCTATGCAGCGCGGCGTGTACGACTCCACGCGAGTGATGGGAGCTCCTGAAACTTCACACATGTTGCATCAGTGATACGTCGATTGCAGCGCTGCTCTGATGTATAATCCATGAATCGCCATTGATCAACCGCCGGCTCAATGCGGTAACACGTGCGCCGTACCCAGGCCATATCGAACTTTTTGGTAATTTATTCTCGAGTTTCTGCGACTGTGTTTAACCGACCGGGTCTTATGTCGTACTTATTCGATGGAGAAGCGATGGTTGCGGCGTAGCGCGTTGAGGGCGACCGCTCGTATCCGCCGTGTGTTGACACGGGGTGGGTAGCATTACGAAGCAACTACGCCGTGCTAATCCTTGCTTGTTTACATTTGTCACTGCGCCCTCAGGCTGCGCTTCTTTCCTCTTCCTCGCGCCCGAAAGTGATGACTATTTGAATGAGGTTGCCACGAGGAATCTTTCGCAGTCTTCGACGTTTCAAGCGAGGTTTCCTCTATCATTTGAGTATCCACTTGCTTGTAGAGATCCAAGGCTATAACTGATGGATTATCACGCTAGAAACACATCAGATGCCCCTACGTCAGCCCTTTAGAAACGCAAGCGTATGTGTGAGATCTGGACGGACGTATAAGCAGTATTTGGTCCGCATAGTAGCACCAGCACCATATCAACTTTCTTTTACGTTTCGATTTTATTTATTTTGATTGCATATCCTCAGTCATTTTAAAATGTGATTTTAAACTTCTTCGCTCCATTATGAGTATGTAAAGTGGTTTGTGTTGCAATAGTTTGATCCTGCGAAAAAGCCAGCATCACTTTTGTACATTGTGTCAAGTACGTGCTATTTTTCAATTTGAATGATCCTTGGTCCAGAAACAGTGACTGCTACACAGCTAAGGGGCAAAACATGAGTGGCTATGCATAATAATGATTTAGTACGAAGATCCATATTGATATAAAATAATTCAATAGTCGCCATCTGTTTTAGCGGAGGAATTTACCCACTGGTATTATCCAAATCAGCCCTACAGGGGGCACGGCAGCAGGAGGCTGGGAACCAACGCAGCTTGCTGCGCAGTAACACCACGCTTTTTTCTTAATTCTCCTAAATTTTTTAACACACATTAGGCTTGTTGCGGGAAGCTGGAGAATGTTAAACCTGTCTCGACGTGGCTCTACTGTTGAGCTACGACGAGGCTGAAGTGAGTCATGGCTCAATGGGGAGCGGTGGAAAGGCACACGCGCGGAGCACTTTCATTGCAGCTCTTCCTCTACAAAGCCATTTCTAACAGTAATTGTTACCGGGCTGGAACTAAGGAGCTGCATGTACGCATAGGTCACACCTACTAGTTAGCAACGGCATGTTTTAGTGTTTAATCTACGTTTTACAGTTCAGCGAATCAGTTGTTGCCATGATAGTTTCGTGGGGATCGGAGTGGGGGCGGGGGGAGAGCGCAGAGTCCCGGGGGGGAGAGCGCGAATTGACTCCGCGCGGACTACACGCACGGTGGAATGGATTCAGATGCTGTGCAACGCCGCGCATCTGCCGACGTAGCACCGTCAGCGACGAACAATGTACGGACGCCGGCGCGGCAGCAGTACTGGCATCACTGCACACAATCCCGCGATCATGAACCCTGCAAAGCAGAAAATCGCGGTGACACCAGAGCGTACCAGCGGTATCATCTAAAGTAGCGACCGCGCAAAGGAAGCAGAACAGTTCCTCGTCAGTTTGTCGACTACCTTGACACTAAGGACCCTCTAAAGCAACGTGTAAACGAGATAAAAATCGTATAATTTAGGAAATTGAGTAAAGTTTTAGCTGGCTGCTTACCTGCTACCTTTTCTAGTATTGCCATCTTAGCCGAAATACGCTAGCCCAGAGTGTGTTGTCGCGTTATGAATCGCTTGTGAGAAGTAGTGGGCATTGTTTGACGGGAACTGACGCTATAATTATTAATGCTTTAATTAGTGTTAATTAGAGCGCTGATTAGACCGGAAGTTACGTCAAGGTATTTATTACTATATCCACTAGTCACAGTGTAATTATAGTAATATATATATTTATATAATACTATCCTGATACTATCATATGAGAAGCTCTAATGAGGAATACCGTGGTATCGTCTTGCACACTAACAACGTTGAGTGTGAATGGTCTTTCTCGGAGATGATTATTATGCAACCTGTATCACTGCGCGTGTCATCAACTCATTCAAAGGCATCCAGACACCTCGCTGGCTGACGTCACTCCCTCGGTTGTTTCCCCATAGGAAAGTCACGTCATCGGGAATTGTTACATGAGCTATATAGTGGCTTTGCTCGTTCTCGCAGGACACTGTTGTTGTGTTGTCTAACTTGAAGAACGTGGACGGCGCAGTCTTCCATTATGACGATAGCAACTTCATGAGGACAGACCCAATTCGCTTACAATGATTAAAAAACACAATTAAACGATTCGTGGCAAAGGTTAATGATGGTGGGCCATGTGTTAAGAACATTGCACTCATATATGAGCAGGAGTACATCATCTCATCATCATCATTTATTATTTATATTATACATATTATTCGTAATATGTATGCAATATAGTATAAATGCAATTGTGATTATATATAGCAGTTAAAATCGTTTGTACGATTTCACCGAGTACGAGTAAAAAATAGTTTTCATTTTCTCCTGATGACATGTTAACAGTAAAGAACCGCGAAGAATGATTATCTAAGCGTGACACACATTAAAAAATTAAACACTTTTTATTTGTAGAATTTGCATCTCGTTGAATCGCGGGTTTTAACCTGCGAGTATTTACCGAATGATTTCGATTTGTTTCCTTCTCCATCCCCCAGTCCGTTACGACTGAGATATATCCATTTAGTGTTGGGCTCCACGTCGCTGATTTCAGATTGCTATATGGTGATTAAATATACTAGTGTACTAGCTATACGAGCTATATACTAGTGTACTAGCTATACGAGCTATATACTAGTGTACTAGCTATACGAGCTATATATACTAGTGTACTAGCTATACGAGCTATATACTAATGTACTAGCTATACGAGCTATATAGGGGCCTACTAGTGTACTAGCTATACGAGCTATATACTAGTGTACTAGCTATACGAGCTATATACTAGTGTACTAGCTATACGAGCTATATACTATATGGTGGCACACTATGAGATCGCTTACATGCAAACTAATCTTTGGGAAAATCTTATGCAATAAGCCTATGTTTTACATTTTCAGAGAAACAATGTCAGTGAGTGCTCTGCGTAAAATATATTCTGCTGCCGTGACTTCGCTTTATTTTGACCATGGCAGCTTTAAGTATCAGCTGCTAGGTAAACAGTACGTACTCAATAACACGTTTCAGCGATGCTAGGCAAGTGTTGACCAAAACCAACTTGCCCATGTTCGCAATAATGGTGACATTTGCTGTGTTACTTTACGACTCAACTGTACGCATTCATGCTGCCCTAACTGTGTACACAAATTACGCTGGCTAATGCACATTAAACGTTAATATGTTAATTGGCGCACCAGGCTCGGAGCTGGATCGCAGATGGTAGTTTGTATTGGATTCGTGTTTTCTGTGCAAGCAGTTAAAGTAAAATTAGTTTGCTTTGTTCGGCTAAAACATGGTAACATATGTCGTGTGGTTGTACCGAGATCGTTCATGTAGCATCTCCTACGTCAGAAATCATTTCTTACTATTTTTTGCTCAAACAGACGTATGTATAACGGGTCTCTATGACAGGTCACGTTGTAGCTGTTGGATTTGAGCTAGCGCAACTATAATAAAAATGATGATTAAAAAATAATTTTAATTACAGAAACGGAGCAATTTTACTTGGGTGCCAGTAACGCTCATTGAAAATAATATAAATATGAAATTTATCATTTAATAATAGCATTCTTAGTTATGCTAGGAACCTAGTAGACTATAATATTTGGGTTAAGCGTGAGGAGACCTAAAATGTCTTTTTCAATCAGCAAATAGCACGCTCTTGATGTCTGTAAATGAAATTCAACCGTTACGTTATTAGCTATCATTGATTTGAATACCAGCGTTTTAGAATCGCAAGAGGCAAAACTGAGCATTTATATTTTATAAATCCCAAACGAAACTCGCCACAATCGCTCACACATATTTTTAGTGGCAATATTTTGTGACTATTGTCAGAGATGTTGTCATTCTACCTAACGATAACAATGAAAGTAGATGTCCACTGTCGTTTCGTTTGATGCCTTGTCTTCTTTTTTTGACGACCAGAATCAGTATATCAAACTGACACTAAACACCAATTGATATAGTTATAGTAACCACGAAAACAACAAAAATGTAGCGCGAAAATTTTATATTGTTACGTAAACAAATGATGTATTAAAAAAAAATTGGCATGTTCGTATGGCAATGTTGTGTTCTGCCAGGTACGGTGCCAGGTAAGTATACCAACGGAATTAGCGAGCGAGCTCACGCGCGTTAATGTTGGAGAACACTATAAATACCATATAAAACAGAATTAAGGAATGAAGAAGCGAGCCGATCGGTGGATGGTCTAGGGCAGTGGTGGGCAAACTATTCAAAACAAGGGCCGCATCAGTGGGCCATGAAAAGTCAAAGGGCCGCACTTTTTAAAATCGGGCGGCGCGCTCTAAGATAATACGTGCGTTTCGCTTCAAGGGCGCCATCCCTGGACCATAATTAGCTGAAATGGCGTTGCAGAGCGAACCAGAGACAATAGAACACTAATCTGTATGACACTGAAAAAGGCAGTCTCGGTTCAAGCACAAACATGTTGACTTTCACAAAAATTTATTAATTTAAAAATTCTTTTTTTCTTTTTTTCTTTGCTGCAGGCTTCCGCGGGCCGCACAGAACCCCGTAGAGGGCCGCATGTGGCCCGCGGGCCGCAGTTTGCCCACCCCTGGTCTAGGGGATTACATTCTGCTGGTGTAGGAATGATGTATTAGGATTGACATTGTTGGTGTGTCGGCTGTTTGTTTATCTTTTGCAACAGCACTTAGGGCAGGTGTTAACGCACATTATGACGTAGCTTGCTATTTCTATCGATTTTGGGCTGCGTGCTTGGGACTGTGTAACTGATATCTTTCGTAGGACGATCAGTATATAGCCGTCTTATTAATACCGCGCATGTTGCTTGCCTCTCAGTATCTCATACCTGTGCGCAACGTACCGTTCTCAGTTAAAATAGGTTTGATGGGAAGGAAAGACTGTCGTCATTGCAAGCGGTTTAGACGTTATCTGTAGTCAGCACGATTAGGGGAATATTGTGAAACGTTAACTGAGCGTCAGAGTAATGAGCGAAACGATCACCTGACGTCATAATTATGAGCATTGACGTCACGATTATGACTATTAACTGTACCGCGGAGAGTTTTATATTGTAGCGTTAAATAAATCTGTGTATAAGAATAATTCTTTTTTTCAACTATCCTACATAGAATGAAAATCTATTGTGCTGTTATCATTACAGCGGTTTATATTTTTGCGTTTTTGCGTCATATAAATATACGGAGGCGTGTACTGGTTGCAAAATATCGAATAATATAACATGTATATCAAATCAAGTCGTGCCTATAAAGATGCAAGGGAAGGGAACATTACTGTAAGGGAATACAATTAATTAAAACCGCATATGGGGCCAAGATGCGTACGTTTGATCCGTGATTGTAACTTCAACGGCACATGAACTATATCATGCCATTGTCGCGGGGATTGTGGAAGCTTGGGTAAAAAAACGATGTTAGAGTCCCCTTCCTCTTCGCTAAACACACACACACACGCACACACACACACACACACACACACACACACACACACACACACACACACGTACACACACACACACACGGGTTGGGTGAGGGCAAACAAATTTT
>NW_014577292.1:113370-115870 GCF_000485595.1 Priapulus caudatus | reverse complement strand
CAACAAATAAAGCACATATTATACTCTGCAAGGCAAGCTGCTAGAATTCCATGCGATTGACGTCAGCAGCTGTATGCGAACTATACCTGACGAGCCTGCAGCGAATGTCGTAATCACAACGTGCATACGCGTACACATGCATAGCTTCGTCTTATTTTCGTAACCCTGCTCTCTGCGTATGTCGTGTGCGCGCATATAGATCTTTACAAGGCAGACAGTCGACACAGTAATTGTCCATCCGTCTGTCACTCCGAGCATGCGCTGATTGGGGGGGGGGCATTTCAGAACCCCCACATGCGTCCGCGGTCAGTTGGGGAAAGCTCAGGTGGAATTACGATATAATGTGAGGATTTGTGTTAAAATTGCCTATACCTTCTGCATTAGTTTGCAGCATATCTTGATTGACTGCCGGCAGGCAAGTTAAAAAGCAAACCGTGGTCGCAGCTGTACGTGCATCGTTTAGCTACGTCAGCAGGCCTCACAGCGCAGGGCTGCAGATGGGATATTCCTGTACGGATGATGTTTCTTTGATAAATTATGGATGCGCTAATTGTGGCAGTGGTTGCACTGATCACATTATCCCTTGTCCATCTGGGTCCTCTGTTCTCATCTGGTGGCTGCAACATCCCTAATACGCATGTTATGTACCCCCTGAACACCCATTATAATACCGAATCTCATGAAGACACTTTCCTGGAAAATGCCCATCCGGCGGAGTGAGTTTGCTTAGTTGAAACATAAATAACTATGAAAAATCGCAAGATGGCGAATTGAATGTAAGTAGGAGTTTATGACCTAAAAGATAGGTGCACCGTAAGAATATGTGGAGAAGAGGGAAATTATGCAATACACATGAATACCATTGCCTAATTATATTTGCGCTATTAGGTGAAATCCTTTCATGTTGTTTTGATGTTACCTTTAAAAGGAAAGTAATCGGTTATGTGAATACGACATAATTATGAAAGTGGCAGTCCACAGATTTGCTGTGGTAAATCAATCAAGTGGAACATTTTTCCAATGTTTTTTAATCGCATCTTATTATCGTCATCATCATCGCCGTCGTCATCATCGTCGTCATCGTCGTCATCGTTATCGTCATCACCATCTTCAAAGTCATCATCATTATCATTATCATTATATTCAAAGTCATCACATCTTCGTATGACGTCTCAAGAAACCGCCGGGGTAGTATACGCATATAAGAAAACGACCTGTCCCCATACAAGTGCTACCACAGAAATCTACGCGTACCGCGGTTTAAAAAAATCTAATACACTGAAATATCAAAGATATATATCTAATAGCTATCACATATACTTGACGAATTAACAAGTTTAAGCTTTACGGAAGCGGCAAGTAATGCTGCTCTTTCTTCTTTCCCCTTCTGCCCAGAGCTTAAGGGCTCGCCGCTAGAAGGCAGCACTCGAGTGACCTAACGTGGCCTGGGGATATCGCCCGCCACCCACAAGTGCATCACGTTCCTGGAAAATTAAATTTCCTCTGCCATCTGGAGTGTGAAGATGCCTCTCAATGCCACATGAGCTCATCCATTTTTCAATTCCGCCTCTATCAAAGAGATGTGGATCCGGAGAATCCTCAGTGCACTTTATTGGGAAATTCAATAAAGACTGCTCTTGGCTAGTTCCCAGTGGCCTTGCGTCGACTGTCGTAATGCCAACGACAAACATGCCGAATGGATATTTTTAATCAAATCTGGTGTGTCAGTATGAATTTATCTCATTTTCATATTCATGAAAATCTGCTCGGGGTTTGTCGAAGCGCACCTGCGTCCCATGTAGCTTACGGAGAAGCCTCACGCGCGCGTGTGTGTGCGTGTGTGTGTGTGCGTGTGTGTGTGTGTGTGTGTGTGTGTGTGTGTGTGTGTGCGTGTGCGTGTGTGTGTGCATATGATTGTGTGTGCGTGTGGATATGTGTGTACTTTTGTGCGTGCGCGTGTGCGTGCGTGTGTGCGTTTGTGCGTGCGTGCGCGTGGGTGTACGTTTGTGCGAGCGTGTGTGATTTTGTCTCTGTGCGTGTGCACATGTGTGCGAGCGTTCGCGTGAATCGGTGTGTTTGCATGTGAGTAGGTAGGGTTGCGTTTGCGTGTGCCTTGCATACGTGCGGATGTGTGTGGGTGTGCGTACTGCGTAGCATATACGTGCGGCTGCGTGTGTGGGTGTGTGCACTTATGTTGCGTGCGTGTCCGTATGTGTGGGCGTGTGCGTGTGTGTATGCATATGATTGTGTGTGCGTGTGGATATGTGTGTACTTTTGTGCTTGCGTGTGCGTGCGTGCGTGTGAGCGCGCGCGCGCGCGTGTGTGTGTGTGTGTGTGCGTGTGCGTGTGTGTGTGCATATGATTGTGTGTGCGTGTGGATATGTGTGTACTTTTGTGCGTGCGCGTGTGCGTGCGTGTGTGCGTTTGTGCGTGCGTGCGCGTGGGTGTACGTTTGTGCGAGCGTTCGCGTGAATCGGTGTGTTTGCATGTGAGTAGGTGG
>NW_014577292.1:57730-111753 GCF_000485595.1 Priapulus caudatus | reverse complement strand
TCTCTCTTCTTCTCTCTCTCTCTTCTCTCTCTCTCTCTCTCTCTCTCTCTCTCTCTCTCTCTCTCTCTCTCTCGTATTCTCTCTCAGTTCCTCGCGCTCACTATCTCTTTATCACTTTTTTTCGCACTCTCATTCTCTTACTCTGTCTCTCTCATTCTCTCTCTCTCTCATTATTTTTCTCTTTGACATCCGTTTATCCACGTGAGATGATGGATATGCAGCAACACTGTCACATGTGGTGAGGCAACTCAGCTGTTAGCACGTTCTGCACGTTTGTTTGTTGCTTCTTTGCGAGTGTCAAACACATTGTACGTAACGTATAATATTCATCTGTGAGATGTGACGATAAAAATATGGTGTCCTCCTTGTACCCATTTTACGACCAGGGACTTCTGAGGGGGGACGAGTTTTTAGGACCATCGTTACTTAAGATGCGCTCAGTTGCTAACGTTTGTGTAGGAGGACTCATCACGTCTAATATACGCAGTACTCAATAGATGACGCAGAGAGATATACTCATTCAGCACTTGCGAAGCCAATCACATTGACAGATGGGGAGTTATCCTAGCCTGATGGAGATGTAGTGTCGATTGCGGTAATTAATCTGGTCGACAGAAAAGAGGTCCAATAGGGATATATACTGAGTCTGGATGACCCCTACATTAAGCAGGGAGACGAGACACGCTAAAATATCGGCTGCTCTTTTCTACCTGTTACTACTATATCCGCAAGTCGTTGACAACCAACCTTTACGTCAACGTTTCGTAGTTTTGATTACGCACGTAGTTTAGATATTCATGGTTGCCTTGGACTACATATTTTTATATAAATTTCTTTTCATACTATAGGGTTAAACAGAGCCTGTCCGGTATGTGTCTACATGCTGAGTGCGTTCGGGTGTGCTATGTGTGCTTGTTAGACAGAGTGCAACAATGCACTCTCTTGAAAATCCGAATGCCATCGTCAATATGTCGTTTAGTCCCTTGAAATCGTCCGCTAATATAGAACCGAACGTCAAGTCGAGTGCAAGCTAGATGATCGTCCCACGCAATGATAAAAAGCAACAGACTAGTGTGATGTGGAAAACAAGAGTGCGAATTATTATTTCAATCCAATTTTTCAGAGGTTTTCAATAAGATGAAGTTTAAAGTGCATTTACAGGCAATCCCGAAAGTTTTTGTTCGTGCTTTGACATTTATTGAAATTGACACGTAACGAGAAAAAATACAGTGTAGCGTGTTATGCTATCTTGTACGAGATGGTTTGCAGTATATAAATTCGGGATTGATCGCGATTGTAAACGTGTTTCGTTGATCGCACCCTATCATACAACGTTTCGTCAATATATATTTTTATTACCTTTCACTCACAGGCGACTATCTAACGAGCTTGTACTCGCCTCTCATTACTCACTTGAAGGGGTGAATTGTATAAACACAATTACTTTATAAACTCTTTCAGTGTAAACACGCGCCAAAAAAGATGTCAACGCGGGTTGTATTGGGGCAAGGCAAGCAGTCTTTTCGCACGTAAGCAATACAATAGTGCGTTTCTAACATTTCTCGTCATAACTTTGATGCGACAGTTCTATAATATATTACGACGTGCTGCGTGCTTATGATTTGTACGTCAACTATCTGTAGGCCTAGTCTATTTTTTCTTATTGTAGAAACTTAAAAAATAAGTAAAATGTGCTTCAAATCGCAATCCTCAAACAGCTAGCGTTCAGTTAGTTCAGTAAATATGAAACATTAGATGTTTCGCAGCTGGTGCAGATGTTTCCTTATTGATGCTGTGGACACTACTTAGACGATACAGTAATATGTTTGTTGAACTGATAAAAGATTTATATGATATCAGGGTCAAAGACAGGTTTAGACATTTTTACATAAAACATCACGATTTCCGCAATTGAGTCGGAATATATGTTTTTGCGAAAGTCCGTAACTGTATTCGATATAGAACACGAATTCTTGGTATCTTGCTTTCTGCTAAATAGCTATATACGCTCTATTAAATTATACAACGATAAATATACACAAACAAAAATAGGGTATCAGACGCTTGTCTAGCTATATACGTTATCACGTTCTAATTCTGGTTATTGCAGTTATCACATTCTCGTCCCGGTATGGAGAATATCACGATGTTGTTACAGCTATAGATTTTATCGTGTTTTTATTATTGCTTTAGAACATAATATTATCTCCTGGTTCTGTGAAATTTATATCCTTTTTTTAGATTTGACACAAGTACATACATTTACACATATAGCTGATCAAATATGTAGACACATACAGGATTTGTACACTAATAAGAACATATTCAAAGCATATTTTGGATCATATTCAAAAATTTGGGAAGATTATAAGTACGGACTACACTAGATAAAGTCACCAACAAAATGCAGTAAGATGTATACATTACATATAGTAAAGGCGGTTAGGCGGTGAATTATAATAAGTTACTGTGTAAAGGCCACGACTACTAATTCAACAAAGTTCTGCACATTGGCATACCTTTTGTAGTCCTATTCAATAGAATAGTATATTGTTTTATTGTAAGCTGTGAAATAAAGCAGCCCATTTACCATAAAACTTGTTCATATTCTTATTTGTTTGTGCAATATATTTTTCTATATCCATCATATGTTTGATGTTGGCTTTTATTGCAGCGATGGTTGGTCTGGAATTATTCAGTTTACATCTATATATAGCTAGCTTAGCTACCTGTATACATAAATTAACTATGATGTCCACACCTTCTATTCCAAGTATAATATCTATTTTAGAAAACTGTTCCAAGTGTATATATCCATTATTGACCAACCAAGCGTGCAGTGCTTGCCAGACATCAGTTACATACTTACATTCTACAAGTAAATGCACAAGTGATTCACGTCTATCACCATAACAATGCTTGATGTGGGTCTGGTAATATTGTCAGCAAATGAGTTATAATTGGAAGTGCTAGAGATTTAATAACTGTAATTTTTCCCAATGATGTCAGGTTTCTAGCTTTCCAGGTATTTAGCAAGCATTTGATTGAGTTTAATTTTGGACTCAGATTTTCAATGGTCATTTTATGTTGATCTATGTTAAAATTTACACCTAGAGCTGTCAAGCTGCCATCCCCAATCCACTCTAGACAGTTTTCCCTGCAGAAACGTCTATCAGAATCCTTCATAGAGCCGATCCATATTATTTTTGTTTTTCCAATATTTGCCTTTAGTCCAAATATATCATAAAACCAATCCAAAATGTTATAGGCTTCCTTCATGGATTGTACATTTCCATCTAGAAATAAATGTGTATCGTCTGCCTATTGAGAGATTGTATATTCTTTCCCCCATAAGTTTATACCATTTAATTGTTTATTTTGCCTGATTGCTGTAGCCAAGATTTCTGCACAGAGGATGAATATATATGGAGAAATTGGATCGCCTTGCCTACATCCTCTTTCTAGGATAAATGGCGTGGAGAAGTGTTCGTTTAAAATTAAGCTCGATTCTGACTTAATATTAAACAATTTAACCCCTTTTTTTATTGATTCGCCAAAGTTACACAAGTCAAGTACCTTTTGGATAAAATCCCATGATAATGTGTCGAATGCCTTTTCAAAATCAATCATCATAATCATTCCTGGTATCTCTTTTACCTTTGTTTCAAATAGTATATCATAAATCAGTCTCGTATTCTCACTAATAAAGCGGGCTGGTATGAAACCCTTCTGATCTTCATCATTCATGTATTAATTTGTTTAGATTGTTTTTTATCCTTTCTGCTATACAGGCTGCAGGTATTTTGTATGAAGTGTTAAGTAAGGTTATGGGCCTCCAATTTTTTAGATAACATCTAGGCTTGCCAGGCTTTGGGAGACACGTTATAATACCTATTCTTTGAGAGTTAGACATTTGTTCCATAGAATAGCCAAAAGTTATGGAACGTAATAGAAAATGTCCCAGATCTATTCAAAAAAACTTCAAAAATTCAGCTGAAATTTATAACATGTTACTTTTCGCTCCCATGGTCAACCGATCAACCGACCGACCAATTACCGACCGACCGACCGACTGACCGACCGACCGACCGTTCGACAAGGCGGCTGGCCTGACAATGTGTCTAACGGGAAGTTTATCACTACTCGACTCTTTCCCGGTTGTATAAATTATTCAGTGCATACTGGGATCAGGGGGGGGGTAAAGGTTGAGTACAGTCATTAGTGGCAAGGATAACGCTCCCCTGGCTAGCTGTAATGTTACGTGCGCACAACGTTTTCGCGGCCACGTGCGATGCATGCAACTCAGGCATGTGCAATCTGACGCATCCTAATAGCTCTTCAGGCTGCATTTGGGGCTAGTCTGGGTTCAGGTGGCCGAGGCAGTCTTATTAACAACTTGGGTAATGTAGTGTAAAATGTCACTAATTCCCTACATTGGTCCCGCGGGTGGGGGCGGTGAGTGTTTTCATGCTGCGAGTACTGACTCACACGACGCTGTATAATAGCAGCTAGCATGACTTGTGAAACGTCGGGTATACTGTCTATTCTGCCGATAGAACGTATGCGTCTATCGCTAATCTGTATGAGATCGTGACAGCGGGATGCTCAATCTGAGAATAGCTTTTCTATCAATTAAGTCTTGAAATATGCTTGGATATTTATCCAATAATATTTTTACATTATCTTTCATGGTTACAGTATAATCGCAAAATTAGTAATGTGAAATAACCATATTTAAAAACATAATGCATGATTGAATTATTAATTAAAACGATAACAATTGAACGATTGTGTCTTATGTGCAGAAAATAAAAATTAAACCACTGCTATATGTATGCAGTAACAGCATGGTTATCGAGTGGCATGCACTGGAGTAGAAATATATTGGCCATTCCGGTTGAGTGGCGCATGCCCCATTCACTTCCCCCTTCATCACAAGCGACTAAATATGAAATATCCCCATCACATCCTTATTCAGTGCCAACGGGGTTGTTCAGTTTTCGTCGCGTGTGATCGTGCCCCGTGAATGCGCGTCTTTTGATGAGCAAGTGGGTGTCAGAACGTACGCACTCCCTCCTCCAGTAAAACATCACAACCATCCTCAACAACTCTCCCAACTATATACGCCCACGAATGAAATGTGTGTGCGAGAGGCGTGCATTTATATTACCTGAGAGGTGTTACTTGTTGTTTACGCGTATATCGCCCATTAGCATTAGCATAGCGAACGAACGAACGAGCAAATGCCCCACAATCAAAAAGAAGGCATCGTGAAATCCCACGGCTAGTTTGCCGCGGACCATCGTGCGCTCGCGTGAGCAATAAGCGGAATTGGGAAACGCCTCGTGTATAACTTTGTATCAAGAGTCCATAATAGATAATTTTCTATTGTGGGCTCTTGTTTGTATATAACTCGTGTATATAACTTTTGCCGCCGCGCGACTGCGGTCGTAACTGCGACGCTCGGCCGCGGCTATAGTAATGGCGGAGCAGGCGAGATTGCGCACCGCCGCCGTGGCATTGCTTGGTATTTAATGCAGGCGATATCCGCGGGATGCTCGGCGATGGTTGTGCTCATCTTGTGTGCAGAGCTAACAATCTTCATTAGCCCGCGCTGGTCCAGATGCGCCAGCTGGCCGCAGCTGGCTCGCTTCATTCACAAGCTTCAGTTGATATATAGCGAGTTGCCAGCCAGCCAACCACTACGCACGCACGCGCGCATCGGCGAACGATGGCCTGCATTACGAATGTCATAGAAACACGATTCACGTGGGGAATTGGCGGCAACGATGCGCGTGCGTGCGTGCGTGCGTGCGTGCGTGCGTGCGTGTGCGCATGCAGGCGTTCGTAGTGCGTACATGCGTTTGTACATGCGTGCGTGCGTGCGTGCCTGCGTTCGTACATGCATGTGTGCGTGCATGCGTGCGTGCGTGCGTGCTTGCGTTCGTACGCGCGTGCGTGCGTACGTGCGTTCGTGCGTACGTGCGTTCGTGCGTACGTGCGTTCGTGCATGCGTACGTGTGTACGGCGAATATGGACGGTTCTGTTTGATGTATTTTTACGTGTCGATCTGCGTTGCGTATTGCGCGTGTATATGTTTCGTGCTGTACGAATTATCTCAAGAATTCTGTATGCTCGCGAATTTTACTGTCGCCAACTGCTCATTTTGCGTAATTGGTATTGGCTCTATGTTCGATGTAGGCTCTACTCGTGGATGCCTGCATGTTTTGTGATTGCTACCTCCGCCAAGGAGGTTATGTTTTCGCCCCTGTTAGTTTGTTGGTTTGTTGGTTTGTTGGTTTGTTGGTTTGTTGGTTTGTCTGTCAACAGGATATCCCATAAGTTACGGACGGATTTTGATGAATTTTTTTGGACGACTTGGTCTTGGGCCAACAAGCAATCTATTAGATTTTGGTGCTGATCCGGATCCGGATTTTCTTTTTCTTTTTTTCTTTTTGTGGGGAAGACTTCGGACGCATTCAAAACTCATCCAAAACAATCCTGGACCTTTTTTCGAATTTCTGAAAATTCCATTAAAGTCATATATTGGGTGTACCAGCAAGATGGGGGGACTGTTACGCTGTGGCGGAGGTTTGCTATCTCCGATTGCTCTTGTTTGTGATGCGTTTACATGGAGCGCTTATCAAGCGAGTGTCATTATAGCCTGAAAATGCTCTGATTTCACGCGAGTGCCTAATTAGCACAAATTATTAGTACAATGCTGGCCCGATGATAACTATGGTGATCACTATAATTATGAGGACGCATGTGCGCGTAGTGTTACGTCCGTCTTGTTTTGATACGTGGCTTGCGTTGACTGTCCGACACATGGGCCTACGCTCTGGTCATGGTGGGAAAACTGGGAAAGGACCGACTTGTCAAATCACACACCCCCAGTGGCCAGCCATGTGGCATCAGGCACCCGCGTCTTTACCATGGCCTCCCGCCTAGTAACACTGCCACATTTGTCTCCACTTATCGCAGCATCAGTCCTAGCTGCACATGCTGCGAAACAGTACACTGTTTTTGCGCGAAAAAAACACAAGTTTTTCCAAAGGTGTCCAATGTCCCCTGCTTCTGTGCAGCAGTGATTTGCTACCATCTGGCGGGCAGCTGTGTGGTCTCGTCTTCTCTAGCGAAGTGTTGTGTGCATAAGTCGGTGCGATATTGGCTGTCTAGCACATGCCAGCTCAGGTGACACCTGGCGGTATGTCTGCCCACATGGCTCTCTTTCTCTCTTTCTCTCTCTCTCTCTCTCGCTCTCTCTAGCTCTCCGCTGCTTCCCTTCTGCTATGTTTACCTCATAGGGAGAGGAGAGATAATGTTGTGTAATATAACGCTACAAGCTCAAAATAACTAGCAAACGCACGGGTTCGTATTTGTTTTCGTAATCGCACAGACATTTTGCATGACACATGATTATCGAGGTGCAATCAGAACAAGAGGAAACGCTGCAGAACGTCTTCGTATCGGGTAAAAATTTTAAAAATCGCGAATACATTTTCAAGAGATATACCTCTCATTCGGGGATAAATTTCGAAAATAAAGTAAATAAGTAGATACAGACACATGCTACTGCAGGCCGGTGTTTTTGCGTTTAGACGGCATCTCGAGACTATTAAACTGGCTGCAAGCACACGGAAATGCATGCACGGCCAGCACTAGCGACCAATTCAGGAAGCCATCTACAGTTACACTGCCACGCGGATCAATGTAATAGCCAGCTATGGCCGTGTAGTTTCCCCTTCCCTTGCCTAGTCTACAATGCTCTGTAGTATGTTGCAGATGCGTGCATTTAACCCCACACCGTTCCCAGAGCTGACGAGTAAAGTGAACGAAGCCACCTCTCCATTTCTGCTTTTCAATCCGTAGCAAGGTTTGTATCGCTTTTATGCCAGGTTGTACGTATCCAAATAGTCGCAAAGCTCGTCGTTATGGTTTGCTATGTTGTATTAGTTTTAGCAGCAGTGTGGTAATCCAGACAACTCGACAGTAACCATATAACAGCAACCATAACAGCAGCTATATTGCTATAGGTTCTAGTTGTCTGTGAGAAGCCACGAGGTTCTTAGAATTTAATAAAAATGTACAGCTGCCTGTATTCGGCTATACGTGCAGCTATTTGCTCCACGTATTCTAGTTTATTGACGTGCCTGTTGTTGCGGACAGCATGCCATGTTGAAACCTGATTATCTTTACGTGATGTCGATCGCAGTTACGTTCATTACGTATGCGTAGTTGATGAATTCCTTGCCAACGAACGCTAAAAATAAATATATAAGAACTAAGAATAATAATAGAATTGAAAAAGAATATAGAATAGAATAGAATGGAAAAAGAATGGAATTGATAAAATAGAAGAAAAAAAATTGGCAAAATAGAAAAAAATAGAATAGAATAGAAACAGAATGAGAATAGATAGAATACGAAATAAGAAATAAGAACCTCGCAGTGCTATAATTATAGCATGATTTGATGAAAGCGGCATGCACGTGCAATGTGCGGCAAATGAAGCATGTACTACCTACGCTGGGAGGATACTGGCATAGTGCGATAAAGATGGGGTCATGCTTAAGACTTTGTTGATGGAAGATGCGTGTATATACGCCTGTAGTAACACAGTGAAGGGGATAGACCAGTCGTCATTTGCAACGGTAGTTGTGGGTTATTTGTTTTCCCCCTGTTTATAATGCGCTGTGTTGAATACATGCTTTGGATATACAAATATATATCTACTCATATAATAGTTATACATAATAATGTGATTACATTGGCTGCTTATTTTACAAACACACATTTGGGCATTATCCCAGAAAACCCCTTGGCTGAATCACATCCCCCTTGTAAGTATTAGGTTACTTCCGCTCCCCAGAAAGCGAGGTGTTACACGAATGCTTGTGTATTAGCTTAGGTTATTCATGCACATACGCACACACGCACACGCACAGGCACACATTTACACAGCTAAGTTTTGTTTCCTAATTCGTGTTCAGCTACATTTAGTTGACGAGTATAGCACTTCTATTACGACACACCTGTTCATCTGTCCAGACGCTTCAGGCATGGGCCCGAGTACATTATTTATTAATATATTTAATAAGCTTTTAATTTTTACAAATTCTATAAATCGAAGGAATCGTGTAATGTGATTAGCAGGCGTAAACAATTAGAGGGAAATGTAGATAGTGTTAAAGGCATGCGTATCAGTTTTGATAGAGAACACGTGTTTTGTCGAGTTTTGTCATCAGAATCGCACGATTGTCGGGAATTCTTCATATTTCTTTTATTATGACTAGGGAATAATATATCGCTACACATTGTCATGAATGAGTTATATGCGATACTCATATATCTATTCTTAACAAGCGGTAAAGTATATTTGATATAATCTACTGTCGTTTTCATTCATATCTCTAATACTTGTACGTAACTGCGTGTACACTTGAGTACACATAGTTAACACGATAAAAACCGACATATTATATTAGCAAAATTATATCCTGATTGCTCGCCTCGGGTGTGTAGCAATTAATAATGATGTAACACCTGTAATGCGCGTGCAGATGTGAGCAGCTGTGCTCTGTTTAGGATGCGGTGTGATACTCCCCCTACTTCTTTCTGACAGTTGGGTATAGCCTCTATATACCGTAGTGTTGCCAACTGTGCGTACATTTCATCACGATTTTACGACTTACGACGCGTATTAAAAGTTGCCCAAAGGAAAACGAGCGGCAAACGAATTATGAAATGCCCATGGGGAGAAGTATACTTGACTACATGTCATTCTAGGAGGCTCACGGCTAGCTGTTCACGCGTGAGATGTGTTTACGTATGTTGCCTCTTATGTTATACAAGTGCCCCTGTTGTGATGCAATAATAGGTACGGCTGCTATTATCGAAAGTGGCTTAAGTCGAACGGAAACATTGCACACATTGCATCCAACAGTATAGTAGTATTTACGAGGATCAATGGCAGACGCGTATGAAACGCTGGGATTAATTTAGGGATGCCTTGTAGAGAGCATCGCGGCAAGCTTACTCTGGTGCTATCTGCGCGTACACAGGATGTTTACTTAACGCATGATTTGCATGTCAGCCCAAGTCTGCGGAATTTGAAAATGACAATATCAGCGAATTAGTATGCGCATCGGCGAGCAAAGATGAACAAGGTGAAAACAAGGCGTGTGATGCTAAAGGATTCAGTGCACATAGAGCGTGGGAAGGTGGTGGTGTGTGAAAGCAAACAGCGAGAAGATATAGTATAGTACGCGCTCGGAAACCGCACCGTGCCGTGGTTTATGGTATTTATTTTGATAAAGCAGCATTCTATGAAAAGGGGGCGTTCTAGCTCATATAGGAAAGTTGATAGTATCAGTACTTTTGTACAAGTAAGACGGTGGTTACAATTATAAAGTACAGAGATTTTGACACAAGTAAAAATGCTATTAAAAGGCAGATGCGTGAAGATGTGTTTTATGCTCCTATAGCTGATAAATATGTCTTCCCGCGTAGCTAATTCGTAATGAATCACAGTACACCACATATAATTAATAAATTGAGCTATAAGTAAATGCTGGTCGTAAAACCAAACTATACAAATGACTATCATGATCATACTATCTGACAGAAATACACCACTCTAAATTAGTCACCTCCCACCGCGGTTTTGAATAATAACGGCAAGCCGTGGGAATAGTAAAGGCTATTTATAGCACCAGTCCCGATAGTTCTACATTCTAGGTAAATACATGGAATATGTGTAATTCCAAACATCCTAATGTGCCTATTGTACGTTTATATATAAGGAAAAAAACGACTTTTCCTCAAATAGCATCCATAATTACCTCCGCCCAACGGAGTTGGAGGAGGTTATGTTTTCGCTCTCGTGTGTTCGCGTTAGACTGGTACTCGCTCCCACCTCGATTCCCCCATCGAGTAACTAAGCCGAGAGGTGGGACCGGGTACCAGTCTAGTGTTCGTGTGTTCGTGCGATCGATATTAGCCAGCCAGCCAGCCAGCGCAGCGAGCCAGCTCCTAACACATATGCACCTCTAACATATGCACATATGCACATATGCAGTTCTAAATGAATACCTCGTATTTATTTGCCATACACTGTCTGCCTTTTTATTTTATTATATCTGTATGTGTATAATAATGGGCGCGCAACTCATTTTAATAATTATCATCGAAACTAAAAGAAATACATGTGAACTGAAAAAGAACTAATAGTCCAGTCAATATATGAAATACCCGGAACAAATTGCAACAGAATGTTTTATAGTTGGAAGTTGTTGATTGGACCCTCCTAAACTTCATATGCAAAATCGGCCAAAATCGTACGACGGGAAACTGGCTAATTAGCATAAATCCAAAATGGCCGCCATTTTCAAGTTTGAGGCTAGTTTGCCCTAGATAGTACAAGAGCTAAGAGCCAAAAATCAGATGAATTAATTGTGCACATTTTGACAAAAGCATGAAAATTGGCATAACGGTAGTTTAAGATATGTACATTTATATGAGATCGGGTACCCATCTCCATCGGTATGGTATCTGGGCGCCATCTTGAATTAAAAAATGGCCACCATCAAAATCCATTATCTTATATTTTTCAGCTAATATTCAACATAGAAACAAGATTTTGAAGACAACAGAAGTGTGTTACCTTGCTTATGACTGATGCAGACTGGTATGAATAGTTTTTACAGGCTAGATTAATTCTTTGTATCCCTTTGTATATATGTATATTTGTATATTGTTATGTATATTGTATATTTGTATATTTGTATATTCATTTGTAATAATTTTGTATACACGCCGTTGTGAAGGCGTCTTATAAGTAATTACATCGTAATGCTTTTACTCGACCCTTTTTTCACAAAATGCAAGTAATTCTGTTTACTTTTTATGGTTAAATTGCTGCATTATTAAATATTAAATGATAATGGATTTGAATGGCGGCCATTTTTAAATCCAAGATGGCGGCCAACGACCGATGATGGTTTCGATTGTAATAGGTTTCTTGACCCCGATAATGTTGGTTTAGACACCAAGATGATGTTTCTATGTTGAATATTAGCTGAAATATTAATAATAATAGATTTGGATAGCGGCCATTTTGAAATTCAAGATAGCGGCCACCGACCGATAATGGTTTCGATTGTAATGGGTTTCTTGACCCCGATAATGTTGGTTTAGACACCAAGATCATGTTTCTATCTTGAATATTAGCTGAAATATGAAAGTTAATAGATTTGGATGGTGGCCATTTTGAAATTCATGATGGCGGCTACCGACCGATAATCGTTTTGATTGTAATGGGTTTCTTGACCCCGATAATGTTGGTTTAGATGCCAAAATATTGTTTCTATGTTGAATATTAGCTGAAAAATGTAAGATACTGGATTTTGATGGTGGCCATTTTGAAATTCAAGATGGCGCTCAGATACCATACCGATGGAGATGGGTACCCGATCTCATATGAATGTACATATCTTAAACTGCCAATTTTCATGCTTTTGTCAAAAGTGCACAATTAATTCATCTGATTTTTGGCTCTTAGCTCTTGTACTATCTAGGACAAACTAGCCTCAAACTTGAAAATGGCGGCCATTTTGGATTTATGCTAATTAGTCAATTTTCCGTGGTCCGATTTTGGCCGATTTTGCATATGAAGTTTAGGAGGGTCCAATCAACAATTTCCAACAATAAAACCTTCTGTTGCAATTTGTTCCAGGTAGGCCAAAAAATTTCATATATTGACTGGACTATAATGCTATCGTCCTTTATTATCTCTATCCTAGTAACGTTGAATAATTCCATAATAAAGCAGACGTATAAAAGGTACGGTACGGTGGTTTTAATTGGTGTTGTTCGTAACGACTTGTTAGAAGCATGCAGTATCTACTTTCGCTTATTATAAACTTTCAGATATAAGCTGATAGTATTTGCTTGGATATAATCTGTATAAGCCTCAGCCCAGCGTCACACAACAGAAGCCAGTCGCATGTGCGGAAAAGCGCACAAGCTCACTAATGAATATTTTTCTGCTGGAAACACCTGCAGCCTAGCATAAGCAACCTCCGCCACGGTATTACCCCGAATATTGACGGCGAAAATACCTCTTAATTGTACACTAATTGACAAAAGACACATTTTCAGGATTCGCAACGGCAAACGAGCGGCGCTCGGCATTAAGTGTATTCGACCATTTATGCAGGGCCAGTTTACAGCGGTAATGAGTGTGCATTTTATAGGTAGGACCAGACAAACCACGGATAAAGCGTGAACTCTTTACCAGTGACCTGAAGCACGAGGACGACGAAATAATGACTACGTCAGCTAAAACACACGCCAGGACAACAAATGACGGCGGTGCTCGGGATTCAAAATGCTCACTTGGCAATGCCAACACGGAACGTACTTATACTGCTAGTGGCGTGGCACTCTCGCGTGCTAGCCACCGGTTGAAGCGTTCTGCCGCACTCGAAAACTCTGGTGACACGATTAAACTAGAACGCGCCTGTGCTGCTATTGAACTGGGACACTCTGCTGGCACAACTGCTGGTGGTGCTGAACCCGATTCCTCTGGTGGCACCACTAAACTAAGGCAACGCCGTGATACAATTAGATTGGAACACTCTGTTGTCACTAGTGAACTCAAATGCACGGGAAGCAGTAATGGACTGGCGCACTTCACTGGAAACACTAAACGAGAGTGCGCCTGTACCAGTTCAGCACTGGCGTCGTCTTATTGCATTGCTAATCTTGCGAGGTCAGTTGACCTTAGCTTATCACGGGACACGAAAGAGAGCAACCCAATCAATCTGCTTAACCTAATGATCCGACGTCCTCGTCATTACAGTGACAGCTCCTCTCTCGACTGCTGCAATGAGAATAGTAAGTTAATATTAAAGGTGCGGGTGGCCATGTTGGCACTTACAGTATATATAGCATGCTGTGCCGCTGGCTGGTTTGGCGGGTCCCCTTCATAGTTTTGCAGGAATAGAACGAAGAACAAATTTAACAGCACTGCCTGTTGTAACGGGGTCTGTTCTAATTGGTAGAAATTTGGTTGAATCGGACCAAGGGGTAATGTGCCTATAGATGGCTCCTGAGTGATGACATCACGGACATGCCATCAATAAGTTACAATTGAGCGAGTAATGATAGATAAGAAGTACACTGCATCTGTAAACTGCATAACAGCTATACCTATCCTTAATGACATAAGACGCAAAGCAAAGACGATATGTGGCTATACTACATGCGTTTTTTTAGTTTCACCCTGCGACATGTGCGAGCTCCTCATCTATCTGATAGTGATATAGCTGTTATATCTATTATTCAACATGCATACATTGAATGCGATTGGTCCGTGAGAATTATATGAGGCTTCAGAGACAATATACCCGACGTAGTATCGATCTTTTTTGGTCCACGATATTATTATGAAGCAACTGAACTGCATTCATGTGAAATTGAGACATGCACGTTTATAGGCATATTTCAAAAAAACGAAACCATGTATATCCAATAGATATAGGTTACATCACTATTCAACACACGTATTTTTACTATACTTCACATGCAATGCGAAGAAACAAATGTATTTTGTATAGCTGCTTACAGAACCATGCAGCTGCCTCTCTTTCTCTCTCTCTCTCTCTCTCTCTCTTTATATATACCTCTTTATTCTGAGATTCGAAAGTGCCTCGATCGTGCCAAATACATGACACAGTCATCTACGGTCGCAATATATCATGCGTCGGTCTGGGGCAAGCTGTTACCAACTGATCCATATACTTGGCACCATAGTCAACATGCGCACTTGATAATATATGTCAAAGACACTCAATTATGGAATTCTGCACCTGGCGCTCTTATTAATTATAACATTATAAATGTGCGTACTCAAATAGATATTGTAATCACCTTCCTGGAACTCCCGACATCGTCAAGTTATGTGTGAGAAGATTCATGTTTGTTATCCGCGCCATCACTGTTTGTCAAATCAGCAACCGCATTAAAGATGTCCTTGTTCTCGACCGCTTTCCTGTGCAAAGCAAATGACTTATGCATTCATTGTCACGTTCTCGTTATCCGAGCAGATATTGGTGCATGTTTAGTATGATATATAACAGCACTTCAAAAGTTCATTAACAGTATATCAGTGTTTATCCACTTTCGCGTTCACAGAATTGACGATATATTTGCTACTGCTGCGAATGTCATTGCGTAGATAGAATTATACTTTTTGGTAAAAGACAAATGTGCACATTTTAAATTCATCATTCATAATAAAAAGGCATCTCGATGGCTATATGTCGACCAAAGGCGCTGAACCCCGGTTTTCTGTTGATAGATATGCAAAACGTCTTCTTTAGCAGTTATTAGCGTAATTGCAAGCAACAAATGTACGATCAGGAGTGAATAAAATCAAATTTCCATTCACTCCTTGCACGATGGATATTTAGGGTTTCGCGTTCACGATTTCCAATTGGATTTACATTCTAAAAGAATGACTAAACTGCACGTGTTATCACACTGGGTAATCCTCTGTACATTAGCCATTATGAAGTAAACTTGACCCTCCCAACTTCCTATGTATATATCACTGTAATTTGTAGTACCCTGCCCTATATACACCAAAGAAAAAACACAAGATTTGTGCTCTTCCTGCTCTATATGACGGTGAACAAACTTCTCGATAAAAAAAACCGAGACGCAGGTTTCGCGGCTTTTAATTAGATTACTAAATGGTCTCAGAAGGGGCCGGTTGATGAAAAGTTAATTGGGCCATTTGATGCATTTCAGCTGGCATCGAGCCCTGCACAAATTCTGTGAAGCTAATTAATGTTTTGTGTGCAGTATGAAATGAGCAGTCAACGTCTGCTAGCTGCGCTGACCTGCTTGTCTGGAAGCTGTCGTATATTCCACGCGTACGGAAAACGCCTGTTTGTCTCTTCTGGTCATGCATGACAATCAATGTTGTGGTAATTTACCGAAAATGAAACCTAACATAACTTTTTAGAGCGCGGGAAAGAACACTGATGATGTTGCATAAACTGGGTCCTTGTTGTGTGCGTACCTATATGTGGGTGCGTGCACGTGTGCGTGCAAGGTAGACTACCTAATACTACCACGAGTTCTACGGCAAACTATTATTCTCTATTATATCCGTCTCATCTAGTAAACGCGGTGGTTTACATGTCGAACCACATAGCAATCATTATATCAAGAGCGTATTAAGAAGGATACTTGTACCTTTACTTCTTTATACGCTCTTAATTCTATATATATATATATATATATATATATATATATATATATATACAGTGATTTATATAGTACATAATATAAAATTCTATAGTGTGTCTATATAATACACATTCGGATATAATACCGTAGTAGATAGATAATTTATTTATGTTATGTCACAGTATAGAGGCTGTGAGCACTCTTCAGATAACCGTGTGAAGGGCTGCTGCCTGTAAACTCCCCGACATATGGGAAGCACTTATGAGAGCGATCAAGGCTATCTGAGCGTCCTAATGCAATGCGCTTCTGTTGTTAGTCACCGACAGCAATGTCCCACTCGATGCATGTGGACATAAACACATGATGACAGGTCCTCGCAGTCACCGTGCTTGCTGTATCTTTGCATGTCTCAAGGACGTTGTAATTAGATGTGTTAAACATCTGCAGTGTCAAGCGTAGTTAGAAGCGCGCTGATTCATCTCGACTGTAATACGCTTTAAAAAACAGAATAGGTTAAGATTACTTTATAGGTTACGTCTTGCCGGCTGTTTTGATCTGCCGTGTGATTCCTGAAATCAAGGCGAATTCTTCGTGCTTGAAAATTGAACACTTTGCGTGGGTTATATATACCGCCGTTTAATTGCCATGAGTGTGGAGATGGCCACGCTGAGAGCCATGACGCATCTGTAATGACGAGCTATATGCAAAATAGAACGGCGATCTACAATTAATCCAATGCTGACAAGCTAATGGCAGAATAGATTATAATGCATAAACATTATATATGGTCTTGATCAATAGACGGTTTTGCTGGACATCTTTGGGTGCTTCCTGGATCATTTGGAGACATCTTTCCTGCGTTTTTAGCTGGCACTAGCTGGTAAAAATATTACAGTGCCGGCCTTGCCTCAATCTGTATAGGTAATTTGCATGCGTTCTGCCACAATGGTCGGGCTTTCTCTTACATCCCTAATGTATTCTAACTTTCGTCAGTGCGCCAATCCCGGATTTTCAATAACATCTCTCATTTATTTTATCGTTCTACCGTTCTCACGTCAAGACTCGATTCTCTAGTATGCGATGCGTAAGACGTGTATCAGGATTGATGTATATAATTTACTACGTCATATATGATATCACTCTCGTTCTTCTCTTTCATATCTCGCCGTAGTCTTTCATGTGCGTCATATCATCAATAATTTTCGATATCTCACGTCATACATTTCTCACGTTTCGCTAATGTATGCACGAAAGAACGTGATCTGCCCGCGTCGTGGACAAGTCGCGTGTGACGTTTGCGTCGTCACATACGGCCGTGGTGAGACGATGTTAAAGGGTGCTCGACGCAAGTGAATAGACAATGGCGCTGAGTACGTTCTCACGTGGCAAGTTCGACGAATCTAATTGGCTCCAAACAATCATGACGACATTACTTATACGCAGCTCACGAGCCTGTCATCTTTGCACATGCCAGTCATTCGCGGTTTTTTTTCCTACTTTGTGTCTTAATTCTACACGCGCTGAGCCGCCATGCACTCGTGTAAGCCGAGGTGCCATACGCACACGGGTCGATAATTCGACGTTAGCAATTTGCATAGTGTGCCTCTCGCCGTGACAGGTCCAACGGTTCATAGTACTCGTTGCCCCGAACGAATGACAGTTTCAGATAGGCATAATTAAAATTTTGCATTCGGAAATGTTTTATCGTCGGACTCCTCGCATCGTATTCATGACACCAGCAGACTCGAGTAATTTACTCCGCTCGATTTCATCATTGTGAGTCTTTGTGCACCTCGGCTAAACTGTTTCCCGAGTTCACAATTAAATTGTCAATTTGTTCATTCAGACTTGAGATTGAAACACATGTATGTGACACTGAAGATAAAATTGCATTTTATAAAATTTGCACAATGAAAGCAATTCTGAGTAGTAAAGATCCGTAATGCAAATTTGCGGTGCAACATATCGTGTTGAATTGTATGACTGCTGGTGCTACATCTTAATGTGCTTATTGAAATCTAGTAAGTGTTCAGTTCTTCAGTCGAACGCAGGAGCTAGAGTAGTTCGGGTTTGATTAAATTGAGATCCGTGGCGTCGGTGCGGACTTGAGGGCGTGGAGGATAACGCAAATTTACAAATCTAACATAATTGTCTGACATCGTATGAAAGACGCTGAGGTTTTCCTCTGCATTTACGCCATCTTTGCATATTCATATTTGAGTGGAACCTGTGACACAGCAGTGCATATACAAATCATCGCGATGCCCGCGACACCGCGTTCAATCGCCTCGCAGCATATACAGTCTGCAACAGACTGCGGGAAAACGTCGAGTGTTGTGATTTTATAACCATAAACGCTCTAATTACGTAGCCTAATTTCACTGTGTGTGTTAGGTGCAAAAGCACACCCGTTAACAAAGCGATGAAAATAAAAACGCTTTTCTGTTAAAAATAATAAATTGTAATCAACCACGTATAGTAATGAGACGCAGCTATAAGCAATCGCATTCTTAATAAGCACCGTGGCGATGTACAGTTTTGTTGGAGTGAGGTGGTCCACGCAGTCAACAAAAGCCTATACCTAATAGTTTGCCATAAATCTGTAATGACACGTGGATATTGTCAAGTGAATAATGTGATGTAAAAAAATCCTAGCCGTGCAGCCGCAATGTAACGGTGGCACTTGTTAGATATTGAACAGGTTCGTGGGAAGGCTGACAGTGCGTGCCGGCAAAGCGTTGTGAAATCGCCATGTGTATATTGATGCAGGCTGTTGTGAAGAATAACATGAATTAATGCTGCATAAATTATTAACACAAACTTTGTGCTTTTAAGATTAGCAGAAATTCAATATTAACCAATGGCAGGTGCTAGTTTGCCACGGAGCCTGTACATGAACCGCCGTCATCTGTAACACTATATAGCTACTACCCCTACATTCCACTCGGCGTTAGAAACCTGCCAGCGTTGCTGCTGCCACCACTAAGGCAACGAGCAGACGAATATTCTTTCTATGTCATGCAAAAACGGCGGCAAGCGCTGAATTATACTTCCTCCGAATGATTTCCGGATTTTTTCATAGTTGTCTAAATCCATCCCTGCGAATCATAGCGGTAGCCAAAAGAACTGTCTCACTTTCATTTAGCTTATCACTTCCGAGTGTATGGTGAAATGATCATTCAGTAACTAGTCGTGGCCAGGTCCAGATTATGAATATCACGGAGTTATTACCATGGCCTGGAAGGCATCCGTAATGGTAGAGATTTCAGTGGTAGAGAAGAAAAGTGCTATTTGCAGCGAGAAACAAGAGTACCTCGAAATTCTATCACTACTGACGTTGATAAAGTGTCGCCTTTGCAATACACGAAATGTTTTATCCCCGAAATGTAGCGTGACGTGTAAGCGTATTCCAGCGATATATTAATAAATCTTACATCAATGTGTCACGAGTAATACTATTATAGAAAATACGTAGTTTTCATAATCTGTCATATATATTTTAATTCTGATAAAAACGCTTCGACGTAAACCGTTTTTACTGCGAACGATTATAGCCAGAAATAAAACAGGCATTCAACTCCTCTCCAATTAAACCCCCATAAAGCGTTAAAATGTCCATTGGCGCTCTTTCCTATATTTCGTTGATATTTACGGATTTCTGCGCAATCCGGGTTGTCTAGCTTAAACTGGAACATGACTTGTCCACGGAGCGCGTCGTACTTTCGCTATGTGAGTTAACGCGAATCGCGTTCTTTCGCTATTACCATCGCGTATGAACGTTGACTGCAATTTGCCTGCTGCTCATTACCACCGTATTGTTCTTATGAATTGTAGTGTAAATCCTTAAAAACTCATTTTTCTCTTGAGCAAATACCAACAAAAGCCATGCAGTTAATTATTATAGGAGCGGTGTGGTTTCGACAGTAATGAACTGATGTCATTCTCTACGCTTTCTGGATCTAGATTCTAGATGATCACTCGTTAGATTGTACTATTAGCGAAGCTGCAGCGGACTCTAAATCAATGCGAAAGGTGATGTTCTAGGGTTTCTTCCTCGCCTCACCGAAAATTTGATCGTCTTATCAAGTTACGGTGGCGTTTAGACAGACTTCGTCGTAAGTCGTGGAGACGCAGCTCGTCGGCCGCGAATCCACAGACGCTGAACGCTTGGGGTCCGTCTAGGCTCGGGGTGCGAATCGCGACTGTGCCTTCGTCACACGTCATACCGCGGATAACCTTTCGTAAGCTCTTTTTTTCTCAGAACTACTCTTTTAAGTTAATGGAAACAGGCGATTTAATCCCTCGGTCGCAGATCGAATATACTGAGAGAATCAGTTCGCAAACCTTCGCGTCTTTTTGATCGCGCAGGAAAAACCCCTATCGACGCTCCTTTGATTAATATTTCATTGAATAAATGCGCACCTGTGTCGCGAAAGGCTGACATTATATCGTGATGTGCACGCGGGATGCATTTCGGTTCGTTGTGGCGATGTGAGATGAGCCAACAGCCGTCTGAATCAAGTACGATGTTCCCCTCTACGTTTACACCTGCAGATGTGCCGGAAAAGGGAATATACGACAGCTGCAATCACCCACTCAGTGCAGGGGTTCGGTTGAGGCATTTCGGTTTTTAGTGTCGTATTGACAGTTCTATGCAGTGCGGCATTTTATTATTGTCAGAAACGAATCACAGAATAGAATGCGCGTGTGTGTCACGTACCGATATACAAACCGCGGTACATTTTACAGGGGTTGCATGCATGGTATGGAAAATGTTGTATGCATATCGTGCCGTTGGTAATCCTGTAACGCGGTTCATTGTGTTACATCTACATGGCATGTCGTTCTGGTATGTCCGAATTTCACTAGACAGTGTATGTGATATTTCTAACATTAACATCCCTGTAGACACATCTCAAATCTTGACATTAACATCTCTTGTTAATATTAAAAACCCCACATTTGCTCTTATTACGTAGTGCTATGCATACATTCACTTCATTGTATCAATCTATAGAGGTTGATCGAGGTTCAGGCTGAAACTTCAACATTTCTAACATACAGCAACTACGGCGGTTAATATTAATATTCAAACATACATCGCTGAAGCGTATTACTGATCGCTGTCGACATCCTCCCAATAACTTCCACGTATAAACGCGTGGCATGGCCTGATTGTCTCGGTTGTTATTGGTAACACTCTTCTTAACACTCCCTTCTGACGATACTGTTGCCACCTTCATATCAGCTTACCGATGATCTTCCTGGGACTGCGTCTGCCAGCACCCGCATGTTGCCAGAACCTCGTTACCGGCTAAGATTTCATCATCTACAATGTAAATAGTCGTTACGTTCGACTGATGAGATTAGCACACCATCAGCGTGTAGCGTACGCAGAAATGTGCGGGGAATTTTCTTGCGAAAACGTACATACTGGTAGGTATAGGAAAGAAACGTCGGTCTGTAGACAGACCACATCGTGGTAAGTAATCTGTTGTAAAGAAAAATAGTTTCCAGGTCCCACGTACCGTATTACAGGTTATTCTACCTTGATGTCACCAGAACCTTAGTGGGAACAAAAATAAATGTCGGCAGTCAGCAGTCTTGTAGGTTGTTAGCTGGTCATGCTCGTGCAGTACTTCGATCAGTATCGGTACGGTTGAAGATAACTCTCTAACTTATATTATGTTTTGTGTTAATGCAACGTCCCATATTGGCCTGTTAGTCGAATTACAATTCTGCGACGCGATGCTTATGCGGCAAAGTATTATCTGTACATATTTGTAATGCAACAGTCAAACATTTCGATCCATTCTCTGTGATTCATGAATTATGCTGCATTGGGAAACCTAGTCTATCCTCAGACAGCGTATAACGCAATTTTAAACGAATTTACACGGCAAATATTCATGATTTGCCAGTCACGATTGTTAGAATCATAATGTAATTGGCGGGTCTTTATTCATGCTTGCTGATCACCTTTCATGACATCTTTGTAAAGATCTAGAACCCGTGTATTTTAACGCAGCAGCTGGTGCTTGATTGTTTTGTAATTTAAACGGCGAGTAAATTTTTGCCTTAATGTCTTCAGTTATTGACGATAAAACGTGTTTTTGCATGCCACGGGTTGCTGTGATGTCTTTACATCGCTGTATTTGACACAGCTTGCAACAACGTCTCATGATTTGGCATTCCAATTAAACTAGATGAATCCAGGCGATATACCATTTTATGAAATTGTAGAGCGAAAGAGGATAATATACTGGCATGATTACCACCTGAGCCATATAGCTCACTGTGTTATCAGTTGCAACCATGTTCCTATCATCAACTAATACTAAGCATGACAGCAAAATTCTTGCCTGATATTCGTAAGAAATTTAATTATTGTTTCAACGCGCCCCCTCCCCCCTTCCCACCAGCAACACCCCAACCGTCTTTACACTAGCTGTCATGTTAATGCCGTACATCCTCTGGCATCGTTGTCTATCGCGCTTTTCTCCTGTTGCGATATCGCGATGTCTGCCTTTATCCCTACTTAATCACTAAATATACTGCTCGAATATATGTACGCATATGATGTGTTATTTGCACAACAGTGAATGAACTGTGTTCATACAGGAGCATCTGTTTACATTGGTGCATGTTAATGGCAGCAGCGACAGCAGCGGCAAAAGATCCGCGCGTTAAACACGCCTCGCATTCGCTCAGTGTATGAACAGAACCATGCACGTCATTAAAACGCAGCGTTCGGTAGTTCGTGGGAGACGCAGAGAGCAGCTGGGGAATAGCACCGTCTCAAGAGGCTTGTCCCAATAAACTCTCGTTCTCTCCGTCGGACGGCGAATGAAGCCATGACTAGCTGTTGGTTTTGAGCACAGCGGCAGCACCAACTGTTGGTTATGCAACTGCAAGCTGCAATAAGACCTGTGATTAATAATGGATATACGAGCAGCAAGTGTATTGATTTCCACAGGCCAAGAAACACCACACACAGATGGCTAAATATTTACTTGCGATGGACTAAGCTTTGCAGACAGATGCAGCAACCTGCTGAGTTCCCATATGAAATCAATGAGGGCCGCGAGTTGCCAACACCCGAGCTTAAATGCCACAAGTTTCGCGGAGTAAAAAAGCAAAGTTTTACCGAAGCCAGCGAATGACACGTGCAGTCGCCGAATCGTCTCATCAACAGATGGCGCCGTCGTTATGTAAATACGCGGGCAGCGAGCGCGTCTCGCGGCGTATCCCCCGAGTGCCCTCACAATGGCTGACATCTTGGTGCGACCAGGTTCGCGTCATTCACATGGCGCCGGTTCGAAATGGTCGTCATTTTAACGACTGCATGACTGATGCATGTTTTTGCCAGCCGCTAGTTTTGGGCATTATTTAGCCTCGGGGCCGATATAGTGTTGAAATAACACTATAATTATGCTTTGTAAACTTGCGATGAGTTGACGGAAATCATTAGGCCTACCCCTGCCTTTTTTATGAGTAAAAAAATAGCGGTGCATTTGGCGTCGTCGTCGTCGTCGTCGCGGCATTTCTGCTTCATGTTGTTAAGTATGCCCAGCTTCAGCTTCATCTGCGCTCTGTATGGACGGAACCTATAAATCTTTCATGAACACCTGCATACGCTCGCTGTCATTGACATTTGAGGAAATATCGAGATCGGCTCTTTGGCATTTTAATTTCGTCTCATTTGCTTGATGCAGTGCATATTGAAATAGGCATACACGCCTACCGCGTTTTGTTCCATAGAGAGAAGGTTTCAAGTAAAAAACGTCCCACGCGACCTCTTGAGAAATGTGCACGATCTCAATAATAGTGCTGTATAATCACTCATGTCGCAGACAACAATTTTTGAGCAAGTATAGCTTTTATCATACGTATGTGATTTCCTTTTAAATCCCAATATTTTTCCGACGTTCAGCGAGACCAAGATGGAACTCGTGGAAATATGTACGTTATCACTGCGTTTACGAGGTAGTGGTGACAACACCCAATCAATTCCAGTTCGCAAATTAAGGTTGCTAAGTGATTATACATACGTATGAGCAACTGGGTGTAAGAATAAATATGCAGATAAAATTACATTATAAATAAATGAGTTATTGTCCTATTGCTAAAGATATTGGCTAAACAAGATGTCAGTTCAATGTAAATTCAATCATTACTTGCTCTAGTACAAATTGTATATTAGACAGCATGCAGGGGTGACTACTAGAGGTCAATAAAACGAACAAAGATGCAAGCGTAGTGACACGAAGATCTATTCAAACATGTGACATAAACAAGCATAACTATGAGTGTGATAGTTCGTCTACGTCCGTCTATATATGTATAAGCTATAATCGTAGTTAAAGGGGGTGTTCCTATTGGCTCTTATAGCCTCGCTAGATGGTTGCCAACCTACCCATTGCACGAGTCCATAATCGATATAGGCAGGAAAAAGACTAGACTAAAAACGAGTCTAATAACACTGCTTGCTACAGAAAGGCGCACGCTGAGTGGTAAAAATCGATAAAATCAAATAATCAATAGATCGATTCGGTCAGATATTAGTGGGCCGAACAGATTTCGGTGTTGGTGCGACCAAGACACATATCCTTTAAGAATTATGTTAGAGCCATCGCCATCTTGTACCTACACGGTCTCATCTATCTAAAGCTTTCTGTGGAATTGTTCAGCTGCATCTAAGTCAACTAATTGCAGAAGTGCGTGCGTTTCTGCCGTTCTCTACCTGACCAAACTGAAATATGTCGCTGGGCAAACTTGTGGAATAACATTACACATGCTGAATATGTGTACGCATGTTTATATTCTACTCAGTCCTCATTGAATTCAATACTTAAACATTCATGAATGTGATTCATCTTAATTGTCGCCTTATCGTTGTTTGCTCTGACTATATTACACTCATCAACCTTTTATCTATTTATCTGTCTGGTTTATCACTGTTTTGACGTGCGTCGTAGAAATATATATGACATCTACATCATACTAGGCTATGACATTTCTGATCACGGAAAAATTGTCGACTGAACTTTGCCTAGACAAGGCCTCGTATCGATGAAATTTAAGAGAGAAGGCGAACCTAAAGTGTGTTTGTGGTTGCTGCAAGAAAGAGGAAGGAACGCTGAATATTTTATGTGCCATTAAAAGATGTAAGATAATTTGTTTGAGCAGTTGTCGGTAGTGTAACAGTACCTCGTCGTCCAGTGTTGGATCAGTATCGCGTTCATTATGCGCCTGCTAAATTGCGTCGCGCTCCGCTTGCCCAGCTTTCAAGCTGTGTCTATAAAGTAACTTATTAAGCAGTGCCTACACAAACACAGCCCTATGTCTGCCAATTGCTGCGGCAGTTTTGCGAAGTGCACTCTTTATAGGAGTACTTGCTCGTAGCTCAACCTGTTTGCTTTGAAGTGAAATTACTTATCAACGTTTTGTTGCAGCGTGTGCGTTGAATTTCTCTAGCCTCGCAGTTTGCTGTTTAGTTTTCGAAACTTGCCGTTGCAGAATCAATTCGTAATAGACTACTATATGTGTTTTGCAAAACTAGGCTGCTAGGTTTTCTGGGTAAACGTTTTAATCGTAATGTGTTATCAATTGGCGTGTTTGTGTGCGTACGCGCGCGCATGCGTGGGTGTGGGTGCATGTTGTGCGCGTGTTGCGTACGTGTTTGCATGCTAGTACGTATGTGTTTGGGGTTTTCTCGCGTGTGCGTGTGCGTACACATGTATGTGTCAGCGCGCTTGTGAATGTCTGTGTGTGTGTGTGTGTGTGTGTGTGTGTGTGTGTGTGTGTGTGTGTGTGTGTGTGTGTGTGTGTGTGTGTGTGTGCGTAATGTGTGAGTGTGAGTGAGAGGGAGAGGGCATGGGCAGAGATTGGAGAAGGACAGAGATTCTTCTTCGATATACAAGTATATAAATGGCAATTAAATCTCGGGTCACTAATCGGTCGCAAAGTCCCTGGTATTAGATTTTTCAATAACAAACCAAATATAGGCGTTTTAATTTAAAATTGCATTGCAGTCCATTTAAAGCAATTATTTCGCATGTTTTCGCAACCGTTCTAATTATTTTATTGACCTTGTTGATACTTACCAGTGCTCGTTGCGTAACAGTATATACAGTAAGGCTAACATGTCTTAGAACACTCACCCTTCATTATTTCCACCAATATGTACACCGGTCTGCATTTCAGCGTAGATTTATTTACATGTGTCCACATTAATAGCATATGCGATTCTCGCATCTCACGAGATGATATAGACTGGAACCTTGTCGCTGCACTATGTTACCTTTGTCTACATGTCGAGGTGGGGTACCAGTCTAGAACAATTTACGTCACGTAAACAGGTGTAATTGTATTTGTGGCAGCATTTTCATATTTTCTTTACGCGAATCTCAGGAACGCAGGCGCGCGAGTTTACTGTTCATCCGCTGCCTTATAGCGTATAACGGCACAAACGCGTAGTCATGTTAATGCTGGAGTAATCCGTGGTATAGCCGCTAACAGGTGACACCTAATTTGTCCACGTGTATCCATTATTCATTTTTTCAAATTATTTAAGAAATAATAATGTTAAAATTGTTATAACAACCGGTTTAGTGTTGTTCTGAAAATGTATCTTGTTTATTTAACTACGAAACCCATTGCCTTTAATTATTATTAAACGATGTATTAAAGAAAAACGTCTGTGACCCATTCCTGCAACGAATCTGTCATATGCTTACCGCAGTATGGTCATGCAGACTCGAAGCAATGATGCAACTGACAGCTCAGTAACAACTTGTGTGCGTACAATAATTCCTGCCGATTTTATTATATATATTGTATGTTGAAATTAATGATTTTGAGTGAATTTGTCGGGTGATTAATTAACTTAGCTAATTAGTATAATCAGATTGTGATTGGTAAACAGAACCTGGTCACTTGTTCTTGACAGGTATTGTAATGGCTCAAAAGAAGAGTTAATTGCAGATTTAATAAGTTGATTTAGTGTACACGTGACTCAGAAAGATGATTAAAACCATAAAAAAACACAATGCTATGGATTCATATACAAAGGGCTTGCTATCATAAATATAGATTCCACAATTTGTTTTTATAAACATTCATAATTTTTTTTTTAAATACCAGCGATGAATGGGTGTTGTAACCGCACGCACACACACACACGCACGCACGCGCACACACATACACACACAAACACGCACAAACACACATAACACGTCCCCCCGCACACATACATAAACATGCACACACACGCACGCACGTTCGCGCACTCACACGCGCATGCGAAAACACACACGCTCACGTACACATGCACGCACACACGCATACGCAAATGCATACGCACACTTACATATACACACGAACACACACGGATCCGCACTCACACACAGGTGCAAACACGCGCGCGCACGAACGCACGCACGCACGCACGCACGTATACACATACACACATGTGCACCTACATACAAACATACGCGCACCTACACACCTACATCCAACACGCAGGCACACGTGAGCGCACGCATGCACGCACGGTCGCACAAACACACACTCACTCGCACGCACACGCACTTGTACACGTACACGCACACGCATACGCAAATATGCTCATGCTCATACACTCGCGTTCGCATAGGCGCACACGTACGCACGCACCTACGCACACACCCACGCACGAACCCACGCACACACGCATACAGACACACACGCACACTATGATAGGTTTTTGGAAATTCCGTAAGCGATGTTTTTACACTGCTAGTTTAAACCTCTAAGTCGGCTGGTATTTCTATCAGGAGCCGCCATAGAATTTGTGGCCTGCTCGTGGCAGATGAAGAGTAATTACAAAAGTGTCAGGATATTGGTGCAACATGACGTGAGAAGCTGGTTAGCATGTCACGTGCGAGTGACAGCTGACATTGGCAGCTGGACCCTGTCCATGTCACCGCGTGGTTGTGCATTCTCAAGCATCGTTTATACAGGCTAGCAGCCGCTGCCGCATACGCATCTGACCAGTAGTGAACAAAAATGTGTTTTCGTTCACTCCTGATCTGACTACAAACAGATGGTAAAGTGGAAATCTAGAAAGGACGGTGCGTGAGCCGAAAGATGGAGTCAAGTGTTTGGAATCAATGTGATTATTTATTGAAAACTATTTTTTTTAAATTAAAAAAAACATTTAATGCAGAACCTACGCGTTGCGTATAGGTAATTCTCTACACTACGAATATGTTACTATATTGTAATCTTTAGCTGCAATATTGATATTGATTTTATATCGAATCTATGAATCAACACCAATTACCTTTCTGAAACAGTTCCCACAGTTTGCGTTACGGTGTTGGTGTCAGTCCAGGGAAACTGAGTACACGTGCGTAAATCTGTTTTGTAAATGATTTTTGAACATGCAAAATACGCACAGTTTAATGTTTGCTGATTTATTTTGTTTGGCATACCTTAAAGGGATTTCGTTCGGCGGGACCTTGTTATTAGTTGTTGTTATTAATTGTTATTAATCTTGTTATTAATTGTTATTAGTTAGATTGATTGCCCTAAATCTGCTGTTGGTTTCACCACACCAATGTGCCTAAAACTAACCATGTAATTACATTAAATTTATGCTTAATACGATTCAGAATTTCACCTATTTTACATAATTATATAATCTTCATAACATCGTTATCATATATGAAATTAATAGTCGCACCTTGAGTAGTTTCTATCGCCGAATTATGTGTCTCACACCTGGTTTTAGTAAATCTCCACAGTGAACGCCTAATGTGTACACATCTTGTATTCTGTGTGGCATCTAGGTAAGCTGATTTGTCATCTGCCATATTTATCAGTCTCAGCAGTATATCATGTTCTCAAACTACGATTCCCTTGAGCTGAATACATAAAAAATGTGAATAATTGGGAATCCGTGCGAAGTGATGTCAGCATTAACTTGTTAGTAGAAGTCGTGAAATAAAATAGCTAAATCCATTGGGATGCTCGCCGTCGTATCAGTGTGTCGTAGTCGGCCTCCCGTATTAACACGTACATTCATAATTTATAAGCGGTGGTCACGTACAATTGCTTGACGCTAGAGAGCATAATGTAGATTGTGCGCTGTAAAAACTGCGATAGCTAATAAAAAGCACTTTGTTCAGCGTTGCGGTCATTATGTCCACCGAAATGATATGACAAAAGAAATATCAAATCGGATACGCTACATCAATTACGTGATTGCATACAGGACACATGCACGCGCGCATGCACGCACAGACATACACATGCATACGTGGATGCACATACGCGCGTACAATCACTTGCACCACACATGAGCATACGTCTATGCACACACGCCAATACCCACACGCGAACGCACGCAGTATATGTATATATATATATATATATATATATATATACCGGCTTGCTTTTACGCATAATACAAATGGTATTTGCTGTAAGATGTTCAGTGGGTGTGTGTGAACAGAGCAGAGGTATTTGCTGGCATTTACTAGGATGTAAACCATGCATAGCTGAGCTGAGAAGCAAAACAGCTGCTGTTGTTGCTTGCAGCTAGTTTCCTTGGCTTACGGCTCCTCGTGCGCTGCACTGCTGCTTCGTTTGGGATGCATTCCTGTTCTATCTGTAATACAGGGCTGCAGTATAGCTCGCGTGTCAATGATATATGTATAGTTAGCGCGGGCATGGTATATAACTATTATACTAACTGTTGTTGACTATGTAACTTTGTGACTAAATGTCTTTGCTTTGCAGTTGCGTTATTTATGACACACGGCTATAATGTTTAAATCACAAATAGCTGAATGTGCCCATTATATTATATTATATCGTCTATTCATAGCGTCTATATCTTCGATATATCGATAATTGATGTCTTTGATACATATATGTTGCGCCTGTGATACACAGCAGCTGTGGTACATATCTGCAACCTTCTTGATACTTGTGCCTCGTGCCTCCCTTGCACTGCAGTTCGCGTTCGATACATTACTCCTGAATATGTTATATGGAGTAGTGTATGTGTTTGCTGTGTCTGCGAGTCATAGCTGTTTTACATACTAGTGATGCTGAGAGGGTCTATGTCCCCCGGGGTACTGCCGGAACGTACCCTGGGTACGGTCCGGTATACCGGAACGTACCCTGGTACTATCTAATATGCCGGACCGTACCTCGCCTACTCCACTAACGAGTCTAGGGAGTCACCTACGCCTACTCCCTAACCCAAACCCTAACCCTAACACTAACCCTAACCCTAACCCCAACCCTAATCCTAACCCTAACCATATCAAATAGTGACCAGGGTACGTTCCGGTATACCGGACCGTACCCAGGGTACGTTCCGGCAGTACCCTGGGGGACATAGACCCTATATGAGCACTAGGGATAGTATCTTTGATATACTATCAGCAAGAGCCAATAATACATCATAGCTAGTACATTATACGGTATTATTAGCCTTTGATAGCAGTTGTGACAATTTTGCATAGCAGCTATGTTTTTGTTTTTTTAGCTAGCTGCTCTCTTTTTGATACCTAGTCATGTCTGTTGTGTCTGGGCTGCATAAGTAGGCGGCACATACAAGCAAGGTCGTTGATACGTGCTGCTCTCTCATATATCCATTGTTGATGTGTTTTTATTACCTGACTAGCCAATGCCCCTGTGATACATATAGCTATTATGAGTAGTATATGCTAATATGCAATAGGAACTAGACAAAATGGAGAGTTTAAGCTCCAGAGTCTTCTTCTTCCTCTGTTACCTTTCAATCCGGTCGTTGACTAATGTACAAAGCTGCCATTATGTTCTGCTCTGGCTAAACTAGTACTTCATTTCCTGAATATTATTAGTTTATTAGTCTTTGCACATTTTGTATGTTTAGATCTTGTCCTGGATTCGATCGAGATGATCATCTGTACCCGTGATACACAGTATCTATATGTGATACATTTGAATTACTATATGTTGTTCGTCTTTACTTTGTATTCTATGATCCCTATAGCGTAATTATTACAAATGTGGGCTTGATGTATATATTGTAATCAGAAAGGTTTCTTGTGAATACGTTACCAGGACATTTGATCAAAATCAAACGAGGACCACGGTAGTCCATACTAAAACACGATTTAGTATTTACATAATCGTAATTATGTAACGATACATAAAAAGCTACATAAAGTGATCTACAGACCGTACCCCGCGGAGGCGGCAGGAGTCAACCGCGATTTCAGATAAGATGACACCTATCAAGCGGATGTGGAAGTTTCTTCACTTTATATGTATAGCATATATATATATATATATATATATATATATATATATATTCCGATTCATTACGCTCATGTGGTAGAGTAATGCTCAGAAAATGTTTTTCTTGTTCTTTAGCCGCCCTTGGTTTTTGCGTAAGGCTACTGTCTATATTCGATATCACTGGCAAATTTCGAAGGACCGCGATGCGCTTGTGTGTATCTACACTCGTGGGGCTTATTTTTGGCACGCTGTTCTTCAATCCACTGCATCTCATCGTGTCTTTTTTGCGGTCTTGTTAGTGTTGAATGGTTTTAATGTGCTGCACGTGTGAGAAGCCGGCACGGCGAATGTGAGATGGCATCGCCGGGAGTTGTGCGCTGCATTAACGTGCCCAGAAAAGGTGCAGCTGCCGCTAGTACTGATCGCCGGCGGCCATGTGTTTGCCATCACTTGCACCACACAACTGGCTGCAGCCCTTTTCCAACCATTCGCAAATTAACATGTTGCAAATTCTGCGCATTCCTGCATGGCTTCGCTGCGCGCGCCGCCGGTATATATATAGCAGCATTTGAAATTAAATCATGCATGTATTACTTTATTTGGCTTAGCCGGCCACCAAGAAATAAACATGGCTGTCTGGCGGCTCAGCGAAATGGTGACGGAGGCAGTAATTTACAATGTGCCACATGTGGCTTACTTCACTCTCTTATAAATTATGAAAAACAACTGATATGTCTTGCTGCGGCAATTAATGTCAGTCTTGTTTAACTGACTCTTACAGCCGAGTTTATCTGAAGTTTAATCGGCTGTAAAGTAATAACACGGTGGAGGTTTTGGGGGTCAGATTATGATACACGTCTGTGTATCAATCAATTTTGTTTCTCTCGTTCTCCTACATTTATTCTCACAACGTAGAATAATAGACGCATTGATAGTGTTAGGACGCAAAGCATCCGAGATTCGCCAATTGTAGAATGAAAGTAATCCTATATCCATATTACGCTTGAAATGCTCGTTAACTGATAAGAGATTTATTGATTTAGTAGGGCACTTGTGTTAAATATATAGTAAATCCGGGTAAATCGTTTAAAAATCCTTCTCAATCATATGCAGCTTCATTTACAGCGTAGGTTGTCCCGGTTTCTTTAGCGGCGTCTAAGACTAGGACTACTACTGAACTCTGACCGCATGATGTGCCTACCGTAGCTTCCTTCACAAAGAAAGAGGGTACCGACCGGCATCGCCTGTAGCAATCTGTATTAGGTGGCTTGCCTGTAGTAATATTTTATTAATATTTTAGTACTTAATATGTTAAAATACCAATCCATGTTGTGAATATTCGCGCCCGAATCACCATCGTGTGTCACGAATCCATAGCAAGGAAAATTGCATATATGAGAATTCTAAAAGTTGTAATCTTGATTTCAAACGTCGGAGATTTTCCAACTTGGCCATTGAGGTTGTGTTCGAGCTGGCAGTAGTAGTAGCAGTAGCAGTAGTCGTACACACAAGCTGATACACGCGAAGAAAGAAGGAAGCTGCAGTGAGCGGATAGGGACTGGCTGCGATTGGCTGCCTCGCTTGATATGTTTATAATTAAGGATTATAATAGTACAGATTGCACACCTTTGGAACATGTGCGCATTTGTGGAATGTACTTGGCAGGTTCCGGCAGAATTTTAGTCTTCGTGGTTGCTGCAATCGGAGCCATATGTCGAAAACCTGTTGGCCGTGTCCAACCTACATGGGAGCGGGGAGGCGAGTGCGAATGTGTGTGTTGGAGGGGGGGGGGGTTAAGATAGTCACAAAAAGTATGAAAAATCGTCAGGCTAAAAGGATTGCACATTAGACTAGCAAGTGTCATTTAGTGTATCCAAACAAAAATCCATTCTTGCCGATATTGAAATGTGCATCTCTCGGCGGTTTCTCAAGTTTCTGCTTGCGTTTTTTTTGACAATTGGCAACACTGTTCGCAGCTTGCTGGGTTTTTGAAATGCCGAGGGTATTTTCAAGCTGAGCAGCTGCTGATTTACATCACCTCGTGTCAGATATTGGCTGTCAGCAACTGCTATTACACGAAGCTCGCTCACTCTCGGTCTTACAGAGCCCAGATAAGGCTCCCTCTACCCAATTCACATAGCAGCATACACGTGTCGATTATAGCGTACACGCGTGCATTAGTCAGATCATAATGAGTGTATTAAATATTTATAATGCTACCAGCAGCCAGACCCGTATCAGTGTGTGGGGTATGGTAGGTGTTCGTGTGTGTGTGTGTGTGTGTGTGTGTGTGTGGTGTGCGGCTGCTGCGCGTGTGTGCGTGTACGTGTGCGTGCCTTGCCCGTGAACGTGTTGTGTGGTGCGTGCGTGCCGTGTGTTCGTGTTCGTGTTCCTGTTGCATGTGTGTGTGTGTGCCTGTGTGCGCAAGAAGAGATTTAACGGAACTATGTGTGTCATTTTATTAACTATGTTTACGCCCGCTATACTGACACAGCAATTTCAGTGTTTCGCTCTACCATTTTACATATATACACACGCACGCCACGCACGCACGCACGCACGCCACACACACACACACACACACACACACACACACACACACACACACACACACACGCACATTATATATGTATATATATATTATATATATATATATATATATACTTTGCAATCATTTACATCATTCTTCCGGCTTTATGAGTAAAACTTATCAATATGTGTTCAGTATAATTCTTTACCGCACCAACCACTAGCAATAGTGTGAAGCTGCTTGCAACGAATAAGCCTCCAAAGTAACACCGCGGGGCTGATGTTATAGTTGCTCGCGTTCTTCCGCGTGTAACCCATCAAGCTCTTGATACCATCAGGAGTAGATAATAGAAGAATCTTCTATTATCTACTCCTGATACCATCGATGCGCACGCCAAGTAATCAATCACACACATGCGCATGCGCGTTCCTCAATTGTTTGAACAACGTGGGGCGGAAGCGGTTGTTCTGCGCGGGGGTGAACTTGTTTGTGGGTGCGTGAGAAACGCGCCGTGGCCGCCGCGTGCATAGAGTTGTGTTGATTAGTAGTAGTATGTGCTAATCCGATGCGCGGGTGCTACCCAGTACCACATCTCCACAAAAACAACCTATCTTATCTTGCTGTGCACACGGCGGCTCGTTTGGGTATGACGGTGGTGTAAAGCAAGTACTTGGCGCAATCAGGCTCTGGCACGCGTTCCCACGTCTAAATGTTTGCATCCGGTGAGGGCATCGCGTTCAAAAAAACCTCGGTTTAATCTACAGGAGTGCACGGGCTCGTGTACGCGTGGTTGCGATTGTCAGCTGTGATTCATTGCATCAGGGTTTGCATTCGACCTGTCATTCGGTAGCGGCCTCTCTTCAAAAAATCCATGTGCAGTACTTGTGCGTAAATGTCTGTGGCTGCGTGTATTAATGCGCGCGCGCGTGGTCACATTGTGTTCGTCGATTTATCAATTTGTAATCATTTTTAAACGAGAAAAAATCCCCCTTTTTCCTATCACATTGTGTACGCTCCACCTGGTACACCTGTAACATATGGTAAATTCACATGCGTTCTTCGCCGCAGCCATCACAGACCGCCTACGCTACGACCGATAGCACCGTGCGCGCGCGCGCGTAAAAATTTTTGTATTTGATTGGTTGTGGTAAATGAGTGGCACCGCAGCAGCTGCGTAAAAACAAACTGTACGAAATATAGCGCCGCCGCTACGCACAAAGGCGTGTGAAGAGGCAGACGGACGAGGCCATGCCCTCTGCCCTTGCCGACAGTATCGGCCACGCGCATGCCCGATGTTATAGAAACGATGTCGTATAGATAGCGTATCGAAGTGTTGCAGGCAGCTTTTTCTTGTGAGAAAATTGGCACTTGTAATTTTAGCCGCCCGTCTGAGCTCTGCAGCTATAACGAGCCTACACTGTGTCCCGCGGCTTACGTAGTCCCCCTGTCATCTAAGAGGGTCCACGATGAAATAAATTATCGTAATCAGTGCGTAGCATGCCCACGCACTCGAATTCAAAATTCAAGAGTTGCTAGTTGCAAGTCATTGACGAGATCTATGTCAGGGCAGTGGAGCTGCTGAGACAAAGTATTAAAATAACTGCACAATAACCGCGTGTGGTGAGTGTGGAAATAGAAACCCCAACAGAGATGCAAGGGTTGATGGTTTTCTTAATATTCTAAGATTATTTCTTGCGGAAACTGTTGTGTAGAGGTTTAGATACTATAACCGCTCCTCTTATTTACACATAAGGAATGGTGAAATGGGTTTGGAGAGAGTCATCGCGTACGTAAGATTACTTATATTGATCTATTTTTAATGCAACAGTGAAAGCTCTAAAAAATATCCGCGATATAATTAACCAATAATATCTAGTTTCCTATTATTGGGGAAACTTACTAAAATACATGCGTACATGCTCATCGTTTTAGCCACATTGTGTAGCATGATTGTCCCACAAATCGATCGAGTATGTCTACTGCCTGTGTTACGCACTAGCGCGTCAGACAACTAAACTGTCCGGTTGAGTTGTCTTTCAGTTATTATATGCGGAAATGTTTAACAACAACGTTCACGTCCACGTAGATGACTATCTTCCCTTCCACCTTGTTGATACGCTATTTAATGCGTATCGCGGCGCTTCATAAAAACGCTACCACATTGCGCACGCATTTTAATTGGGAGCAGCGTGTCGCTGGCAAATCTGCTGCAGTGCTCCCAAATAGATGAGATGCAACGAGTTTTTTCTTGGCGCATTGCAGCACTATGTAACACAGATAAATCTGTCTTGCCTTATAGCTTATAGATGCTTTATAGGATCACTTGCATGCATAAGCAATGATATGCAAGAGCGGAAAATGTGAATATTAAACGTTTCCGGAGAGGTAATGTCAAACCAAAAAGATTTGCAAAATTAAAGCGCAGGAGGCATGTCTTTCGCCGTTGATTATAGTTGTTACAGCAGATTTGAGATACCTGCATTACCAGAGCCTCTCGCGATTCACATGCACGGATTGACTTCACATATTTTAGTGCAGTACGGCTTAACTATAACGTCTCAAGCCGTACTAAGGTATCGCATATCCTCTGTATATAACTGCTCCGTATTGCAGCCATATCACGTTGCTACGTTTGACATCACCCAAAGAGATTTATGACGCGCACACGCTCGCACACGGGCAGACACCCGCGCACACGTGCACATGCACACACGATGTTAATTAATCAAACACGTTACAACAGGTCGTTTTAGTTTTTTTCGGAAGGAAGTCATCAAGTCACACGATCGCGACAACAGGTCGCGTTTCGACGTGCCTACTTGTAAATACATCCCAATGACTTCAATATAGCTGATATGGGTAGGCCTATATCAAACTGTTGTAAATACAACGCTATATCGTTTTACATAGATGAAGATCAATTATAGTTTCTTTCAGGCAATTCTATTTTTTCATAAAACCGGTTTTTTATTAACGTTAGTGGACAGATGCAGCTAGGCAGAATAAATCCATGTGTGTATTTATATTTACCGCTTTCTTTGTTTACCCATATACAGTCTGTTTATAACAACACATATATAAATAGCATATATAAGAAAAAAACTATTCTCATTCTGCGGGTCGTTTTTACATTTTGTGTCTATACAAATTCCATGTCATTATCATGTCGTAATGCTGAGTCTACTGTTGCTTATACCGCCATATCTTCGTTATAAAAGACAGTTTACATGTAAATGTGGTTTGGGTTATATTTACCAGTACATTTTATAGTAAGCTGTTAGCATTTTCCAGCGAGGGCTACATTTAGTGTTAGGCTAAAACATTCATCCATTCGCATACTATACATAATACTATACATTCGCATCCAAGTGCACGTATATTGAATGAAATGTTACAATGTTACTGACGTAAATAATGATTCTACTTGAAATGTAATCATTTATGCCTACTTTTGATTGGTTCATAAAATGATAAAAAACAGCATAGCATATGTTTGATGGTGCTCTCATGTTTAAACACTGCCTCTCTGATAATTGCTACAAAATTTAATTAATAATGCTTTTTCATTTAATCATTAATAAAACATATCGAATTAACACTTAAAAATTTAGGCAATTAACTATTCAATTTTAATGTTGAAATATTTAAATGTTTGTCGAAAGTTTCACTGCAAGTGACATTAATTTTTCATGCTTTCCGTAGTTTCTGTCGAGTGTGATTGTTATCACAGAAAATAGTTTTGGTGCTAGGTTTAAACCATTTACGAACGTTTCCGCTTAAATGACTGGTATTATGGGATTTGTTTTTGTAAATGTTTTATGGCCTATCTTATTCACCGTAATAACGCATTTCAATAATATGCAGCTAAAATCACAGTAAATTGACTCATCTTCTCGAAATAGATAACTATATTAGACCAATATATTTATTTAATCTTTAAAACAATCCATATGGTCCCTGTTAAGGTGTCATTCGAAGTCCTTCCTCCGTCGAGCACCTCGGCTCAACAGATACGCGGCAACATGTGTTTCTATTTATTGTATAATTCACCGAACAGTTTAAGTACTGAAGAAATCATGTAGTTGAGCGTATCGTGCAGCGTGAGGGATTACCTGGCTTCTGGTATTGCAAACTGTAACCCAGTCCGTGTTACACCTCAGGTGATATCATACAGATGGTGATGCAGATGAGCGGGTTAAATCAGCCTAACGGCAAATAGCTGCACTCGGCAGGTGTTGCCTATTTGGAGATCTGCTCTCTTGATCCTCTGCCAACGCGCTGGCTGCTTCCTATCAGAATGAAATTCCTATGTCAACAGTTTTACATATTTTCTTGGTTCAAAAATAGCAGGCGGAGAGTTTTTAGGGTAGGAATTTGCTCTGGCAGATGTTGGCGGGAGCAATGCGGCATGAGCCAGCAACTGATGCGCCTCTGATTACCCCAGATCTGCTTTTTGCTGCCGGCGAGTGAGAGAAATGGTAGCGATATGACATGGTGCTTTTTAGCGCACAACACGGCAACCGGCCGCCTGCATCGTCTAAAACAAGGCCCGCCTACGCACGCCGACGATAGCTAATTGTTCGTTAAGCGATTTCTCGGTAATTTAACGTCCCTTCTGTCTTCTGCTGTTCTCCCGCCGATCACTTAGTACGAAACAGCGCTGCTGCCCTCGTTGCTAAAGAATGGCGTAACGAGCAGAAAAACATTGAAAGATGGGACAATTATATACGTGTAAGAGAAATGGGTCTGGTGTACAGCAGTTTATTGTGGTGCTGCCTTGATTTTCTGTCGAGGGAAACATCGTGTGCGAAGTGTGTGTAAAGAGATACCTGCGCATGTATTCCGCTAATAAGTAGATTGACGCTCTATGACGTTGAGAATCAAGGACACCGTGACACCCCCTTGCACCAGGAGTGATGTAACCACGCGACCTGGAATGGATGCCTATATTGACGGCAATGTTAAAGGAGCTGAGGGTTGAAGTGCTGAGGAGTTATAATACTGCCTGCTGATAGATTTCGAGAGCTATAGGCTTCACGTGTCGGGTATATAATTATATATATATGCGACCGTTTCGTGAACGGTTATCAAGTTCTAATAATTCCCGTTTCATCGGACTATGCATGCTTATACTTCACTGCTTCTTACTTCTGGGCCAAGTAACAGGGCGTTCACACGTACTATGATTAAAACTATACTATTGTCCATTTTGCTAAATGTTCCCGGGTGGGATGAAAAGGTTAATAAACGTCTAAATAAAATAAACTCTGAAGAATCTCTGTTGCCAAGGTTTGTTTGATTAGATGTGTTCATGCAGTGTCGTTCTATTAAGACTGTACTGACTCCAAAAGTTCCTGTAGCTGCCTTCACACGGTTAGGTTGTTGCCGACGGGGTCACGGTTGAGGCTAACAGTAGGCCTATGGTACAGAGGCCGAATATCTTTGTTATTTACCTCCAACACCGAATACCCAAACTATGAAAAAATGAAGTTATGCTGGTAGTTAGGAAAAGGCGATACCATTTATTTTCGAAGCAGTAAACTGACTCCATATCGTCTTCCCTGTTTCCATTTTGTTTCCCAACGAAACATTGAGGGTTCAACATTATCCTAGCTTGTTTGGCATTAGCATTGATAACGCAGCCATAGAACGCTTGAAGCCAGCCAAGGAGTGCAATTCAATGAGACTGCAAGGCGAGGCGTTGAGCGGTTTTTAACTCAAAGATATATGATCAGCAACATATTATGTACTTTAAACTAAGTAATTAATTCTGACATCATATATGCTAAACGTTGTGACTAATATTGGCAAAATGGGGAAGGGGGTTTCTCCTTTGTAATGCCGCATAAATATGCTAGGAATGTTATAATTATACTCTTTTATATTTCCTTATCTGGAAATGCTCAACTTTTAGCAGTTTTAGGAAAGAAGGTTGAGCTAAATAAGGGTTTTCATTGTTGTTTTTAAACTACAATTTAAATTCGGAACACTTGGAGGCGATCTACTTGGGAAGTTGGAATGCTTCACATATTTGGACGCTAAAAAAAGCAAAAGTAATTTCCACCTCGATCCTGACAAGTAACAGCTGTGCTTGCTTTGAGATTATTTTAGCGCAGTGTTCTTGCAGACGCCTCTACCATTGATGCACGTGGCTAACTACTCATTTACTGCTCAAAATGGCCCACGGGTCATTTTTCACGTAATTGTTATCTTTAGCGATGTCCTATATTGCTCGCCACACATACACGGTTTGTGCTTGTGAGCTTCTCACGCAAACTATTTCGCGTGGCTATGAGTGAAATTTGCGTGGTGACAATATGTCAGCTTCCTGAATCGGTAAATTAATTATATAATTAAGTTTGCAAATTCGACGCATATAGGGTTTCCTCACTGCAAATTAAGAAGGCAAACGTCTGAAAACTAGAATAATATTTTGCTAAATTGTTTTAATTCATTAATGTGATTTCTGCAGCAGGATCTTCCAACGGCTTACACTGCATTAAAAAACTACTATGCAGCTTTTTAGCTTAAATTTAATAGTAGCCTAACGAGTTTCTGAAGCAACGCAATACAAATAATTCGCATTGAAAGCCCGATGAATGATGCATTTTGTTTTTTCCCGCGATACATATTTAATTGTTATTAATTAAAGTGAGGTTTTGAGGGAACTGTAGATATATGACCGTGTTTGTTTCGAGACGACGAATGAAAGAACAAGAAATTTGTGCATGTTTTGCACATGCACGTATATATATTAGAAATGAGAATCATTTCTGTGTGACGTGCATGCGTTTTGAAAAAGTATTTACGAGCCAACCCACAAATATGTCTTATTATATGCTTATAGCCAAGCTTATAGTTACACGTGTTTACAGTTTTTAATATAGCTGAGAATCAGCCTGAGATGGTGTCGATCGATTCATCACTGCAATGAATGTTTAGTGGGTGATTGGGTGGAAATTCCATGAATGTATGAATACCACATTGTGGTTTAATGATGCCATGAACTCTGCATTGTGTTTAAACTACATTGACATGTTTAATACACATTGCCTTAATGTCAGCACTAATATATTTGATGGAATCATTTCATAAATTAATTTAACGTAGAAAGCTTCTGCGCTGATTGCTTCGAATTTCCGGTTGGATTGCTCCGTTTTTTGGCATCCATCTTGACCAAAATTACTTGCCCATCGTAAATGATTCGATCTTAAACTTCTTTCTGCTATATAGGTGTAGGCCTATCTGATTAGAATTGTATGTTTTAACATGATCAGAATATATTATCTTTATTCCCATTAACATTCGGATACCTGCAAATTTTAAATTGCATTCACAAATATCTCACATACACAAACTGACTAACACTATAGACAGTAACAAGAAAAAAACTAAAAATTATCTTTTGAGTGAGTATATAGGCAGGGCCCAATTTAGACATGTGGAGGCCCATAGGCAGCCATCATTTATGGAGGCGCCCCCACTACCTTAGAAAAAAATACTAAAAACTAAAAGGTAACAATTAAGACATAGATACATATCATGTGTATAGTGCTATCTTGCAAAATAACAAAGTTAACTGCAATAAGAGAGAGAATATTAACTACGTTGAACCGTTGGTACGTTTCCCCCTGTAGTTGACTACGGGTATACCATTCACAAACAAATACAATATGGGTTATGCCGCTATGTCATACGTATGTAAGATGTAAAATGCGCGCAATAACGGTTTGGTTTTGATTGATACGGGTTGCGTGCATGTCATTCAGGTCAGCCTATATTTTTCCTTCACAATTTTTTTTTTATTAAATAATGTGGAGGCCCCTGGTTTGTGGAGGCCCGTGGGCAGCTGCCCACTCTGCCCACTCTTAAATCGGGCCCTGAGTATAGGCCTACACTGTGATACAGCGCTTTTTATGACAATTACATGTATCTGTAATGCTACTGATTGTCATATGAATCTAGCATTGACGTTGAGCTAAGAACTTTTCATAACGCCTTTTAGATTCACCCTTTTGATCCAACGTGAATTAAATGTGTAATGCACGAACAGAAACTTTTGTTTCTCAGATGTTTTTCCGCATTTTAGATATAAAAATGCTAGCTGTTTCCATGATTATAAGCCAAGTACAATCCGGAGTAAATAATCTTAAACCTGGAATTATCACCTGAAATTGTGGTTACTATTACTTATACATATGGTGACAACATTGAGATCGTGGCGGCAATGTACGAGGTGGTGGCGTATTCCCTGCTCTGTATATGGCTCTATCGCTATCGTTTATCTGCATATGCTTCCTACTGCGAACGGTATGGCGCACACATTGCCACTGCATGTGCACCCATCTGTTTTGCATATATCTTCAATATATCTAATAACCGCGCCGAGACTGCTAAATCATATGGTATTTCGGCATAACGCGTTTTGTCAGCGCTCGATTATTATAGATCAGTTACTATTTGTGTAGATTCGTCCTCCTATGAGAGTGGGCTGAATTGTGTAGCATTACGAACAGCCATATGTTTCCTTTTCGCGTTTTGGCGTCACATTACATATTTTCTAAGAAAGGATTCGGTTAGAAGACGAGAAACCGTAACACCTGCCAGTGCAAACCGCCATCCATGTATTTTGTTAGAGTTTTTCTTAGATAGCAAAGCAAACCTCCCGGGATCTTGAACATCGTGAGTCAAATCGAGAGAAAAACAATCTAACTGCAAACAACAAAACAATTATAATAGCTACTTTGCCGGTGTTATCTATACCTTGCAATGAGGAATATTCTCAAATGTCATCTAATACGTTAGAAGCCAGTCCCAGTCACGTGATCAAGCCAACTGAATAGACCAAGCGCCCATTTTAATTCTATGTTGAATCGGTAGTTGGTCCTTAGACCGGCTTTGCCTGCGCGTGAACACAGCGAACAATAAATGTTTCACTTTCATGAAATGCAGGTGGAGATTGTTTCCGTCTCGTGCTAATATCTCGGCAGCATCTGAGTAAACGCTCGGGAAAACTGAATGAGAAATGATCCCCTTGCCCCGGGCGCATTGGCATTGTGAGATTCGCACATATATGCGTGTGTACAACGTATATATATATATACACGAGCGTTTTTGACATCGGGTAAAAACGTTTTTACGTAGCAAATTAAATACGGCGTGTGTGTGTGCGTGCGTCCGTGCGTGCGTGTGTGTGTGTGTGTGCGTGCGTGTGTGTGCGTGCGTGCGTGTGTGTGTGCGCGCGCGCGCGCGTTACTATAATCGCCGCATTCATGAATGAGCTCCGTCTGTGATGATACTGCTCTGCAATGTGTAGGTAACAGGGAACAGAGAAAACTGTCAGCATACAAGCGCTACACCTATCCTGGCTATCCAGGTGCAGTGCCTATTGAGTCATGTTACGATATCTATCGTAAGATCTGATGTAGCCTCAGGTCGCTTGTTCGAGGCTATTATATGCAACCATTTATGGACAGCACCATCGGCATACACGAGAATGTATTATAGTATCGCTGGTTCACACTATACCTTTCCTAGCACTCAGCAGAATGAGGTCTGTCTCCTACAGTGTGCACGTACATCTGTAAATACAACTACTGTGTATAAATCTAGTAATTAAACTGGTCGAAAATATTTAGGTAAAATTGTGTGCGTGCGTACGTATGTGTGTTTGCGCTCATTAAAGTATATGCGATAGGAACTTGACATAGGCTACCGCACATACCTATATTATCAGGAGTGTATAATAATAGAATCTGAATAGAATAGAATGTAAATAGAATATTATTATGATACACTCCTGATATTATTATGTATATCTGCATTTGCGGGTTCTAATTATACGCACATGTATTGCCAGTCTGTGTTCAACTCGCGTTTACCAGTGATCAATATCTCGCCGTTGTTGTACTTCTGAGCGGGGTGGGTGCTTTCAGTGAGATCTTTTCACGCCCGGGATATCATAAATTTTCATGATATCATTTGTAAGTTATTATAAGCTATATACATCGCCTTAGTTTTGAACAACTTATATTTTTTCATAACACTCCGTAGCTGTTCACGTAATACTATATTTAGCCATCGACCGCCAATATATACTACTCATGACGAAGGATACCAATTTCAAGATTTACAAGCTTCCTCTCTAGTCTGCACACCTGGCCTGTGCACCTGACGTTAACACACCTGCCCCATACCAGGCCCTCAAATGACCTTGAACGATTTGTGTGGCGGGAAGACAACAATAGCCACGTGCGTACGGTAGCATGTGACAGCCGGATAAGACGCGAGCTGCGCGTGCTGACCAGCGACTCACCCCTTGCAAAAGTGGCACGACCCGCTCAGTACACCGCGCCATATGTGCAGCTGTCCCTGTTCAGTGAAGAATGCAGGCAACACGTGCGAGCAGGCAGTATACTGCGGTCTTCCACCGTCGTACGTTCTTGTACGTCGCATAGTGAGAGCATGCATGGCAGCTACGAACTTACACTGACTAGTTTACGCGCTAGCAAGCGTTTCGACTATAGGGAATCATCTATCGCCGTTGACTGTTATAATTGTGCGAACTGAACCGTAGGCTTCAGCCAGTTTATCTTAGCCGGTGCAACTGAAACGTGACTCGAGAAGGGAAGAACGCGGGAGCGAGACCTAGCTCTTCCAAGACGGAGAATCGCTGCCGTGCATGTTGTGGTTGAACGGAAATAACCCAGAGCCAGATTCGAGCAACCGAATGTCCATGATCTGCTTGCAGGATATTGTCAGTAAGTTTGCGTCAATGTAATCAAAGCTAGTATAGTTCTAGAGGCTAGAGCTAAGTATCAATTAGCTCCAAGAAACGGTATTGCTAGGGTTAGAATACCCCTAGTATTGACGTGTATTGCGGTGTATTGACGTTAGTCACACAGCCTGGTCGGGTTAAGTATCAATACTATTACTTATTAGTATTACCACTAGCAACAAGGTGTGAGATATTTTTGCCCGCATACTGATAGGTTATGTTTAATATACGTTATATATATGTACCTATATGTTTAATGCTATTGTGAGGCCTTCGGCGAGAGAAAACGTTGTGTTGTGTCATTGACGAAGAAGCCACGTACGTGAGCAATGGTTGTAATATTTTGCCTTTGAACTTACCTGGCAATATGCACAATCCTAGTTTGGAACCCCGACCTTCATTTTCGCAAATGTGCTAAACTAATCCACATGCACTTGGAACGTCTCAATAACTTTGGTAGTAAATACATTTCGTGTTTATTTACCTTTTTTTTTTATTGAGACGTTCCAAGTGCCTGTGAACTAATCCGGGGTGCTAAACTAGGATTGGGCCCTGGAAATATTTTCAGTTCTCCAAACAAAACAGCCATCAAAGGGTGATAGAAAACAACCCGGACTGTGCATTTTCCATAGTATATATTACGCCGTGTGTTTCACGTACCATAACAATAATGTAGCAACCACAGGCACTTGGAACGTCTCAATAAAATAAAATAAAGGTAAATAAACACGAAATGTATTTACTACGGTACCAAAGTCTTAATGTTTCTCTACTCTATTTCGCCTATAATCACCTGTAAATGCCGGTCAAATGCTCATCTGCAACACACAAGTACACCGCACACCCGCCCTGTGCACAAACAACATGAATAAGAGAGATCATCAATCTTGAGATGATCAATATAATCTCTCTTATTCATGTTGTTTGTGCACAGGGCGGGCGTGCAGTGTACTTGTGTGTTGCAGATGAGCATTTGACCGGCATTTACAGGTGATTATAGGCGAAATAGAGTAGAGAAACATTAAGACTGGTAGTAAATACATTTTGTGTTTATTTACCTTTTTTTTTTTATTGAGACGTTCCAAATGCCTGTGGTAGCTCGACCAGGCTGTGCGACCGATTGTCTATATTACCCTATATTACCTATGGTCTTCTAACCCTAGCAAGACCGTTTCTTGGAGCTACCTGTGGAAGCTCTAGTACTGCACGAAGGGTCGTTGTCGTATAGGGTACTACATATATGTACCCGAGGTAACTATCTGATATGGTTAGGGTTAGGGAGTAGGCGTAGGCGACTCCCTAGACTAGCATTATATAGTCCCTATACGACAACGACCCTTTCGTTAGGGTTTAAGGGTTCTCCAAGAGCACTTATAGCCTGGCGGCCCGCCAGGCTATCGTCGAGCCCCGCCATCCTAAAATGCACCCGCCACTATAAATATCATAGCCCCCGGACCCCCCTAGCACGCAAACCGCCTTCGACGATTTGCAACTAGGACCGTAAAGGCAGCACCCGCCATGCTATAATGAAAAAGCTTGGAGAACCCTGGGTTAGGGTTAGGGAGTAGGCGTAGGCGACTCCCTAGACTAGCATTATATAGTCCCTATACGACAACAACGACCCCTTGAGCTATAGTACTAGAGCTATGCCTGTGGCAGAGCGAAGGGCTATATTGCCTATATAGTTCTGTAACTTCTGTTCTAGAGCTGTGTGTACTGTGTAGCTCAGGTACGCAATCATGTCTAAACAGATAGCTGCCCCTTCTAGTAGTTGTAGTGGCGCAAATACTATAGCCCACATGTATATATATATACATCTTTATTTCGTGATTATCCATAGGTTCTAGTGCGTACTGCAGTGTGAGTAAACAATTTACATTTATAGAACCACTAATTACTTGGACTGAATGCAGTACGTGCTGAATCTTGTGTCTTTTTGCATTTCCATAAGCCTTTCATTAAATTCATGAGACCTTTAAATAATTTATAAGCGCAACAATTTTTAATTTTTTTTTTTCCCAGAACACCTTTTCACTAGCAATAACAATAATGTTGCGTTTCACTTCCTGCGCATGGTAAATTATTCCGCGGTTGGAAGTTATTCCTGAATATATATCTACCACTACCAGGCATCTACATTTACAGTAATATTGTTGAGCTGTTAATGAAATATGAAAAATTTATAACACCAGTCCAGCTGGCATACACTGTTTTGTACTTGCACCACCACATTGATTACATAGACCCTTGTATGCACGCAGCCGTGTGTACCTGCCCCTAGGGCTTGCCAACCCAATTGTCCAAAGGGGAAAGGCTCGTGTATATTAGCGATATCAAATTATTTCATATTTTTCTATATTTTGTGCATGTAAAGCCATGTGGTCCTTGGTTGTTGATGTTTTAGTCACTGGAAAGTTTGCCAGGGTTGAATTTTCTAAAATTGTTACACGGCTGCATGTGCGCAATTGTGGGAAAATGTTTAAAAAAATGCAGTTCACATGACCAATCAAGTGTGATCCTGTTACTTCTTTCCTCTGGGAAAACACAAGACTTCCCACATGGATCGGGTTCTGTGATGGGTGTGTGGCACGCACATGGCCAGGAACACCATCAGTTAGTATAAATTGCCGCACATGCAAACCAGGATGCGGCAGTGGGTGTCACCATTTAACAAGAACCATCCGCTTTTTGATGTCTGATGATTCCTGATGGCACAGAAGGTAGCGAGCCCGAATTGAGGAGTGATCAGGGTTATGTAACATTCAGGGTGGCTGGGAACAGCTGCTGGGGAGCTCGGGTATCGCTGCTCGTAACTATAACCCGGGGAGCTCACTTCCCAATATGCCCGGTTTACATGCCAGGCGTTCCTTCCCCGTGCTACACTGGTAAACCAGGAAGCACAAGCATTCCGACACTTGGCTAACATCAGGCAAACACATGTCGGTTGTCCATCATCTGTGCTAGTCATGAGAGCCGCGCAGCCGAAATGTACAAACGCCTGTTGTTTTGACTAAGTGTGAGGTGGGTACATAAACTCCATTGCACTCAGCTTAGTTCTGCTAAGCAATGACAAGAATTTCGTGGCGAAGCTGTGGCTTTTAGGTCGTTAGTGTCCCAAACGAGAGCACACTATCATTATCAACCAATAATGGTAAGTAAAGGAAACTAATCTTCCTGTTTTATTATTTCATTATATATATCAAGGATCGTGCTAGCAATTGTCACTGGATTCGCTGTATGTTTTATGTTAAACTCACAACGAAGGAACGTCGCTGATGCAGAGATGCACTTAATTCATTACTGATGTAAAACTGAGTTTTTATCACTGCTATTCTTTATAGATCTGCTGTCACATTTTTGCGCATTCTGGTATCTTTCTTATTGTAAACGCATAAATGCTTCTGCTAATACGCCAGCCATCTGCCACATGTGCATGCATGCTTTGTCTACAAGGAATTTGTTCATACAATTGATGGAAAGAATTTTAAATGTGCACATACTGACACTAGCTTCATGAACGAAATCTTGGTAAAATAAAGTGACGTTATTCAACCCAATTTCTTTGCCATCATTTATCACTAAACATGTACAATTGATTCGCCTCCTCGTAGCAGGACTGTCACAAAGTTCTGTGGGATTTATCAATTGTTACATTTTTTCAGTTAATTTATGTTTTCAATTCTTAAACGTTATGTATGTAAATATTGTTGCTAGTTATCATATTATATAAATATATCTAGTAAAAAGAACTATACTGTGTAACTGCCAGGCCGAATGTTGGCGTCATATGGATGAAAGTTCGCGCAGTGAAATTTGAATGTTATGTGAGTAATCCACAGCAGATGCATCTGTTATTAGACTATGACTCATTCCACAAGTCTACATTTCTATTATGGTATTGTTTTTATTTGTATATTTTTTGTTTTTCGTATAAAAAAGTAAATATCTCATTTCATTTCTTGAATACACGTGTTGGTTGCTGCTTCACATACTTGCACATAGATTGATACCAAATTTATGTTTGATCTTTTTCATTCTTGGTAAAAAAAAACTACTGCTGGCATTTAGTTTTTCCTACATAAACAGCTACCCAGAAGAAGAGCAAGTATCAAGTCTTATGTGACAGTTAGCAGCCCATATGGCTAGCAAAAAGGAAAACATTGTACGGCGCCAAACACCCATGGCTCAGTCTATACAAGGCTACCACATGGGAGAAGTTGGAATTTTTCACATGCCACAGAGTTAATATAATTGCCAGATGTGCGCTGATTGCTTGGAGCCACATGGCCAATATAGAACCAGCACAGGTCAGATGATAGCGCCTATATCACTCCCCTTCCTCAACATGGATTTTGAAACACCTTTTAAATAAACCAGATGTGAAAGGAAGGAATGCTGTAACACAGCACTAGTTCATCGTGTAAACAGGACAGCCTGCATTTTGGCAGGGTTGGTACGGCAGCTGCACACACTCACGCGAGCGAGCGAGCGAGCACGCGCTTTTAGCATACACACAACTGTGACAGCTGGAAGACACCCTACAAAGTTCATGCTTTGAGTTCTTGAAACATGGAGCCACCGCGAATACCGCCGTCCCGCTTTATTGGCTCAACTGCATCGCGGTCGTGCTTTCCTATATATGCGGCGTGCATCTTGGCTAGCATGGCGATAATCTATCACGCTGCTGACATACAATACTGGCAATCAAGACCTTACATGTAGAGTGCACGCAGAAGTTGTAGGCAGATGATGCGCGTGTATTTGTCAGCATATGTCGTAGTTATTCCGGAGATCTGCGCGTACATGTGTTGTCTGCACATTCTACTTGACATCGCCTGCCGTAGATGACAGACAAATTTTGCCTTTTAATGCAGTTTTTCCCTAATCGATGAATTCCCAATTGCTGAATCATCGCCTGTTGTTACATACATGTTTTGTGCACATGTATGTAAATAGCTTATATACACCATGTACATAATTTATATCAAGAGCTAATAATACAATCTCGAGAGCTAATAATAAATGTATTATTAGCTCTCGTATATATATATGTGGATAAAGCCAGAGCCGTATATCTCTATATACGGCTCTGGATAAAGCCTGCACAAGCACTGCGGTATCAATATTTACATTCACAGAATTGTTGTGCTTTTTTGAGTGAAGTCAGTTACCACCTTCTTGGTTAGTCGGTTGCTGCATAACATAACATCAAGCTTGTACCGGTGCTCAATTACTAGAGTAGGTGCACCTTTCCACTAAATTTATGACATTGTTGATTAGGATAATGCTCAATCTATAGTGCGCTTCCTAGTTTCAATGTCTAATCAGGTGTACGCCAGTATAGACCGATGTTTATTTTAATGGACAAATGGCTTATTTTATGGCATACTATATATCTATTCAGTTGCATACCTTCAGCTGGCTGGTCACTGTTAGTGTTACAATAAGCGGTCATTTATTGCAATCCTACCTACTCGTGTTATTTACACGTTTAGTTGCACAGCCATGGCAGGCTAGCTGATTGATAGTACCACTTGTCATCCGATTGTTTGCACACTAGTTTTACATCTTAACCAAAAGCTTCGTTACGTTTTGTCAGTCGTGGCTCAATTCCCTGATTCATGGGTTCGATCAAACTGTCTACACCTATCATGGCTTGCCAACATTTTACATCATGTCTTTGCCCAGAATTAGGTTATGTACCAGATTCTTCACAACACGTAGACTGATTTCATGCCCGTGTGTTTAACAAAGATTGATGTGGAACTGTATCTGAACCTAGTACTTGGTCTAAATAAGTTTGGAACGTAGTCACTGTGAGCATTTTAATTCGGTCGTGGTGTCATTACTGCTAATCATTGAATGAACGAGTGTTAGAAGCAATGTATTGAGTTCAGTCTTATTCACAGGTAGATGAAAATTCATGTGATACCCCCTGTGTCATCGGCGAAATAACTATAGATAGTGTTTCTGTTTTGAAAAGTAGTCCCTCACCCATATATCTAACCTGCACTTAAGATTGCATGACTAACGTGCATAATTCTATTGTCTTTCTCGTCTGCATTGATCATGAATCTGAAATTCTCATCCAAGCTGTCCGGATGGATTCGTGGCATCACACCCATGCTTCCACGCTTGTCCCATTCGCTGTGACATGTCGCACCTTGTGACCTTATAACTGGGTGATAATTTGTGCCATTTGTTTTCATTAATCTACTGACAACCTATAACTAAGATATGTTCCCCACCACTTTTTAAAAATAACTAAAGGTCACATAGGTCTGTTTTCTTTTTACTGCATGCGTTCTGCAAGCTTCTCACTCTTTCTTTTCGGGTCTTTCACATTCTGCTATCTACTATTACTTTATTCTATTATATATATATATTCTATTACAATAATTCTATAACTTGACAGATCTATTAAGGTGAAACATCCATCCGTGTCTTCAAGCCACTATGTGCATTATGTATATATGTATTTACATGCAGCAATTACATGTGTCTTGCTACGGCGATACTGCCGGGCAATGTAAACATAAATTATAGGTCTTTCCCAAGAGACAACAGCTGAATCATCAACCATAGCACAGCCATACTGATTGATGATTGCAGATCCAATGTTCCATCCGCGCTCTTGTTTCACTGTCTGTTAGTAATACTCACCGCCCATATGTAGCTGCTGTATACGTCTGCTTAGCCTTTACAGACTTATAGCTATTTTGAGAGTAGAAGAAATTCAAACAATACTGGAGTCACGGTAAATATTTATTTTTGATAATTTGTCAGACAATAATTGTAGACTTCATACATAATTAACGTAATATACACAATGTTAACAACGGCAAGCATCTCAGTGACCATACAACATTTTAATGCAAAATTCGAGAATCCCACAGTCGTAGCCTTACCAATAGACGTAATATTGGTGAAATTAAAATGTCGTTCAGTTTGCTACTGAAAAGCAAAAATAGGCATTTCTAGTATAGTGAATATGTAATTTAACTGAACGGAACAGTAATAAAGCTAAAATATTGTAATTATTTAATATTGTGTAATTCGTCGGTCCAACTAAAGTGTTCAACACCGCTGGCATACTATCTGTGACTTCCAAAATAAGATATCATTGACCATCTGCTTGCTCCTACCCATAGTTCCAATTAAGAATTATGAGCGCAATATGAATTTATTGTGGCGTGGTCTCAGGTGGCTGCTGGTCAGGGTAAGTAGCACTTTGTTGCGGGTACACACCAGCATCGGATCATACTTGATTAATTTAGCGCTAATATTAGGCTTGTAATTGTCAGCGAAGCTGGTGGTTGATGCTGTACGCTTTATATGGGCAAGGGAGTGATATTCATGGCCATTAAATCGTGGGGGGGGGGTCTATGTGCGTTCCGCGGAATTGACTGAATTTGATAGATATAATATCCTGATAATATATATATATATATATATATATATATATATATGCATGAAGAAATGGATAGTGAATAAATGGTTATTTGAAATGGCTGGATGGAGCATGATGAATCACGAATAGTGGCATCAGCCGTAGACGAGGTAAATGCAAGGTTGTATACATACTGAACAGCGGGGCTCTTTTATGCCACGCAGGAGAAAGAAAAAAATCGAGTAAGCGCCAAGTAGAAAGGATTCGCGCGTCATTTGGGACTATTGTGGGCGAGTGTCTCTCAGTGTTGGTAACGTAATCCATACAAAGGTCAGTGGGTGGGTGCGAAGCCTGGTATCACGGGTGATACTCCTGCTGCTGCTGGCGATGACTAAACTAGATGAGCAGATGGCATAGTCATGATCATCTGGCTTGCACCGAAATCCATCAGCTGTCAGTGTAATCTGTTCACACTAATCCTTGTAGGGTAGTCAATGTAACTAAGCCGTGGCATTTGACAGTGGGGGGGGGGGAGTACCATACATGCGTTGGTTTATCCGCGCGGCAAAACCTTGAAACCGCTATTAGTTACGCGTTAAACTGATATTGTCATTGGTGATACCATTTTTGTCGCTCGTTGTAAAACATACGTAACTTCGTATTTCCAGGACGTGCGTAGTCAATTATGTAATTTTTACGTAGTGCTATTGCTAACGCTGATAGGGTCTATGTCCCCCAGGGTCGTGCCGGAACGTACCCTGGGTACGGTCCGGTATACCAGAACGTACCCTGGTACTAAATACTACTATCTAATATGCCTGACCTTACCTCGCCTACTCCACTAACGAGTCTAGGAAGTCGCCTACGCCTACTCCCTAACCCTAACCCTAACCCTAACCCTAACCCTAACCCTAACTCTAACCCTAACCCTAACAATAACCCTAACCATATCAGCTAGATAGTTACCAGGGTACGTTCCGGTATACCGGGGGACATCGACCCTATCGGCATTGCTAACTTGTGACGAAGGCAAGTATTGTTACTGTTAGTAATCGCTATGTTTTTTGGTGGTGCTCAGACAGGTATTGAACATCGTCTGAACACGGGTATATGATATCAAGAGAGGATAATACTTAATGTTAAATACAAGTGTTGGCCGCTCTTGATGAGTATATGGTAATTAATATAAGATACACTAGTATATAATAATGGAATAGTTGACTGTGTATAGCAGTGGATGAATGGTGTACTGTGCAGGAGATGCTCATCTCAATGACAAATTCATCGTGTTAGTTCATTAGTCAGATCGTAATGAGTGTATTAAATATTTAAAATACTACCAGCGTGCTGTTATCAGTGGCCATGCGGGGAGATTAAGCGGTGGAGCAGGACTGAGGAAGAGACAGGTATAAAAAAGAAACGAGAAAGGGGAAGATGGCGTAAGATATAGGAAGGTGAAAATTGAAAAGGCAAGGGAAGAACAAGAGAGAGAGAGAAAGAGAGAGAGAGAGAGAGAGAGAGAGAGAGAAATAGAGAAGACATTTTACGAGTTTTATTTTGATAATTATTTGATGTATTATTATTCAGCTGCCCTTCCTTGATAATGTAAAACCAACCGCTTGTCCCTACGATGTCCCTACGCTGAGATAATGAGCGGTGAAAATCTGGTATTTTCGCGGAAAACTGTCTCGAGATACGTAGTGGCTGTCAAAGAATCGTCAAAATAAAACAGGCAACGTTTATTAATTCGACTTCTACTGCAGCATGGTTTCAGCATTTCACCGTTG
>NW_014577292.1:7571-57720 GCF_000485595.1 Priapulus caudatus | reverse complement strand
CTGTTATCAGTGGCCATGCGGGGAGGTTAAGCGGGGGAGCAGGACTGAGGAAGAGACAGGTATAAAAAAGAAACGAGAAAGGGGAAGATGGCGTAAGATATAGGAAGGTGAAAATTGAAAAGGGAAGGGAAGAGAGAGAGAGAGAGAACAAGAGAGAGAGAGAGAGAGAGAGAGAGAGAGAGAGAGAGAGAGAGAAATAGAGAAGACATTTTACGAGTTTTATTTTGATAATTATTTGATGTATTATTATTCAGCTGCCCTTCCTTGATAATGTAAAACCAACCGCTTGTCCCTACGATGTCCCTACGCTGAGATAATGAGCGGTGAAAATCTGGTATTTTCGCCGAAAACCGACTCGAGATACGTAGTGGCTGTCAAAGAATCGTCAAAATAAAACGGGCAAAGTTTATTAATTCGACTTATACTGCAGCATGGTTTCAGCATTTCACCGTTGTACGCTCTCCTTTTTAATACGCTCTTGTCATTATGAACATAGGTTTCGCTCACTGGGAGCTTGAGTGAGCCTCACAGTAGTAGTATGTGCAGCTGAACGTGCATGTAACTTGTATTTCATCGTCCGGTGAAGTAGGGCCATATGGCCACCTGTTGAGGAAGCTATGAGAAACGACGGATATGGTAATTAGTTCGTGCATTAAGAGTTTTCGTGGGTATAAAGGCTAGAGATATCAGTGGTTCACCTCGATATCTGTTGACCTCCAGTGCTGGGATGAAGTCGATGTTCGGATACTATACCGGATACATCGTTACCGGCTCAAATGGTTTGGCTTCTGGTCGCAGACCGAATACGACGAATAATGTCACTATTTAATTTTTTTTTTAATAATACGCGTGACGAACCAAAGATCACATTAAGTGAAATGTTTATTTCGTTTGCTGTATGTGGTATGTGTGACCAGTATTATTTCTAAGAAGCTACTATTACTACGGTTCTCAGGTGTTATCAAGCTATAGGTCTCAGGTGCTCAAGAGAAGCCCTAATTTGTGGATTCCAGCACGTGTCCGTATGAGCAGCGTGTGTGTGGAATATATTTTCTGCTAACAGTACTTTTAATCTACCTTTGCCCTTTAGTGGAAGCTGGCGGAGGAAGTCCTTTCCTTTCTTGCCTGATTAGGGTGAGATATATGAGTAGCCGGAATTCCTTTGTGTTATGTTGTGTGGTGAATCTGTATAATTTGGTTTAAACGCTAGTGTGCCGTCGGTAAATGATTAGTCGAGATGCCAAAGCAAAACGTGTCTCTATAATCATGTGAAAAACAGCGAGATAGTGGCTCAAGTTCATACATGTGCAATACATTATGGTAAAATACGTGTAGGTATGGATGGATACAGCGAGCATAGTGGCAGCAGGCCAGCGTAGACGGTTCGCACGGGTATGTAGACTAGGTGTATAGTTGTCACTGCTGCGTGTGCTTGCATGCATTACCTACCGTGCAAGCGCAATTTCCTGCGAGGTGGTCGAATTAATTTTTAAACGCTGCGAAATGCGCCATATGGTATGCACTAGATGCAGGGAAGCAGCCTGGCACTCACACTTTTGTTGTAAATATTTGCCTGCATGGTTAATGAAATAATGTCTTCCATAGTTCTTGCAATTTCCACCGCCCAACACTGCCCCTGTATTGGCATAGCAAATGCAGCCGTTTGATAAAATATTATTCTATGCATGTGGACGCTCAGTGCAAGCTTTCACGTGGCTAGTTTTATCCTATTTTGACAATCTTTTCGTCGTTCCGACAGCTGATGCGTAGGTACGAAGAAACACCAGACACGAGTCCATTTGTCGATGATTTTAGTAGGCAATTTTCTTTTGTCTGGTCCAACATTCTGCAGCGAAGCTGTGTGTGGCATAAATGTCCTGCACATCTGCCCTGGCATTTGGGCACGACGTGGTGGTTAAAACAATCAACAATAGCCCAGCTGTCAAGGGAAGGACCTTTAATAAAAGGCTTTATCTGAAAGTCGTAATTTCAGTTTAACGGAAATTCTGCTCGCCAGGTGATGTCGGTTAGATTTTGCGCTGCTCCTGGCAGGTGTTGGCTGTCTGTAACGGCACATTGCTGTGTGATATTAGCTTGAACACGTTGCGATATTGAGCTATGCTCTAGTGTCTGGTGATGCAAGAAACGAAGTACAATACTCATTTTGCCGTAGGCCTTGCTGTAGCGAGCGATACTCACAGAATTACGCCTGCGTTGTGCACTCACACGCTGTGCGTTGTTAGATCTATTACACGCTATTTCACCATTCCATGGTATGTCCTCGTCTAGCTTAATTTCGTGTCATCTTAATTTAATTCGGTGGAAGTGATAAATCGGCACTTAGAGCGCGCCCGTGTGTTACGTGCGTGCGTGCGTGCGTGCGTGCGTGCGTGCGTGCGTGCGTGTGTGTGTGTGTGTGTGTTACGTGCGTGCGTGCGTGCGTGTGTGTGTGTGTGTTTTACGTGCGTGCGTGCGTGTGTTACGTGCGTGCGTACACGCCTGTGCGCGTGGTCGAATAGCAATCTTTTAAGGATACTCTCAAGGTTTTAGGAACATTTTTACCGATTTTTCATTTTCAACTTTATTCGATGGCTAACTCTATGTGCCACCTGTGCACATGCTCATTTCTCCATATAACGGTACATGTGAACTGTCAGAGCGTTTTGCTTGCCCGCGTACATGTGTAGTGAGCCGCGGCTGACGTCAGAAAAACGCTGATTTCTTCGTTCCAATTTCTGACTTAGTAGTCGATGTATAAATGGATATTTCTCTGTGATTACAACTCGGAATAATTTAATTTTACACTCGTTTTAATGGTAACATATTGCTGTAAAAAAGTGTGTCAGGGAAGTGCCGTATTTTATTAGTTATGTCTCTTTATTCGCAAAAATTTTAAATTCAAACGTGCGACTTGAATTTTAGGCAGTTTTTTTTTAATTTTTTTCGGTAAATATGAAACTTAAATAAAAATCCTGATGCACAATTTTGGTACATATTGTGCTTAACATGTGGCGAAAATTTTGTATTCTCACTCTTTCTGGTAATTGAGAAATATCCAAAATACCATTTTTACATAAAAATTCAAAATTTTTGTGGTAACATAATTAGGTGGTGGAAATTTTATGAAATTTTTTGCCTTGAGCATAGAGATATATCTCATCTATAAATAAAACAAGTGATTGATTCGATTCATTCGTCAATAAACGTTTAATCTTCATTAGAGCAATACCCGTGCAAAAGGTTGAGAGTATCCTTAAATATGTAAAACATCATCAGGCCTCGGTTTTAGTGACATGGCATAGGATCAGCATGGACTGCTTCCCCTGTCACCGAGTGAGTCATATGGGAAATATAGAGTACGTATCAAAATGTAGCTTCCCGTTGATCAGCAAATAAGACTGAAAATTTAATGAGCGTTTGTGTGGCCGGGTATAATGGCACAAACGTGCTTTCAGCCCTCAGAATGCGCAGCATGAAATATTGAGAGCATTATTTTCCCCTGATGGCTGTATTTTCTGGCTGAAAGCTCTTTCACCTTGAAACTTTCATGAGACGGAGAGTAGAGTGAATCGTTGTCATGTCAACCAGCAAATAACTAATTCCCCTAATATTTGCGGAGCAGATGAGTGCAGCGCAGCTTTCGACTCCGCGAAATCAGTTTTCACATCATGAATATGTTATTGTTGTCGCTAATATGTGCAGCCTTTGTACAAGTAATCCTTGTGCAACAGTGCACATTGTGCAACGTGTGGCCGGATTAGTTGCAGGCTTATAGCATTTCTCTTTTCAGCGAGTCATTTTGCGGAGGTGAGAAAATCCGCCCGGTGGGGTAATTAAGTGCTGTGACCACGGCAACCTGCCGATCTTCTCTCTCTACACAAGTGACCGGGTGTATGCGCATGTGTGCGCCTGCCTGCTCGCCTGTAGCACTTGAACACTCACGTTTACTCGCGGTTGTGGAAATGTTAGGCAATCTTTCTTGCTCATTCATTCATTCATATATATATAACATAATTGATATATACATACATATATACATAGTATCAGGAGTTAATAAAGACAAAGGAGTTTGACACGTATTTGGTACTGATTTCACTACATTTTGTCGTACGAGTTCGATGTGAATAAAAATACAAATGTATACATACATGAGCTTCTTTTGTTCACTGGTCCTTATTCTATCTTCCGGTAGTATTACAAACCGCGTAGCTTCCTTCGTTTTGACATAAATCGTACTTTTGCACGACATGGTTTTCACGTTATTTACCGTCGTGTGGCGAGGTCAAGCCGTAAATTCGCATACACAGCAACTGGAAGGAGGCGCGACAGGGATCGCGTCTCCCGCACGTTATCTCCCGAAGAAGTTTTTTAACTCTCGCTTTTATCACATACAGATGGTCATGATAAGTAAGGTAGGTGTAGACGCATGCGTTTGCCTGCAATTGCATAGTAACGGTTGCTATGCAAAACTCGTGCGAAAAGCTACAATCAGGCAAGGAGCTAAATATAACTCCTTATTTATATTTAGCTCCTTGCAATCAGGTGGAGCGTCAATTTACTCGCTAAGATTCATACACATCATTCCTCCGCGGGTGAAGTCGTTCAGATATTTTACCAGCGCAGCGTTTATTTAAGAAAACTGCGGGATTCAACCATAAAAACAAGGCATTCTAACTATAGTTTCAATGTAAAATAGTTTTAATTTTTAAACCCAGCATGGGTGCAACGTAACTTAATTTCTAAGCGCATTTTCTGCACTCGGCTAGACTACGGCCTAAAAGCCCTGCCGCGCCTCCTTCCAGTTGCTGTGTATGCGAATTTACCGCTTGGCCTCTCCACACGACGGTAAATAACGTGAACACCATGTCGTGCAAAAGTACGATTTATGTCAAAACGAAGGAAGCTACGCGGTTTGTAATACTACCGGAAGATAGAATAAGGACCAGTGAACAAAAGAAGCTCATGTTTGTATTCATTTGTATTTTTATTCACATCAAACTCGTACGACAAAATGTAGTGAAATCAGTACCAAATACGTGTCAAACTCCTTTGTCTTTATTAACTCATATAATATATATATATATATATGTATATATGTAGTTATTATATGTGTATTGTTATATATATTATTCCTGTGTGATTGTCAATTGTTTCTACTGAAGCACTTATATTATTGTTTGTTTCAATTGGGTAAGATATTTGTGAATTAAAATGGGACATGCATATATATGTATTGAGTGTATAGTACGTTCAAAGACATTTTGATATTATCACTGAGGTAGCATAGGTAGATAGGGCAGGACGTTTTTTCCGAATCTGTAATATTATGCATATAATCAGAAGTAGATATTGTAGGGAATCCCCTATTATCTACTTCTGATATAATTTATATATTATGCTTTAATATATAAGTTATTGGATCGGTAACTCAGCAGGCTACCGCTGATTACTTTTAGGTTATTCTCAGCCTCTTAATCACACTTAAAACCGTATGTACTACTTATAATATTTTCGTAGTCTGACTTCAATGGCCACTTTATTACTATTCCACCCCAACCCGCCAGCCCCTTTCGTTACTGAGCGACCTTTCTCGGCTGTTTTGGTTGTCCCTTGACGTTGCCATCCATTCAGCACGCATCGTGATTGTCCGCAGACAGCAGTGTGCTTCCTGTCTGCGGGACATAGCGCCCATTCATGCGTTTAGGTAGCCAGCAGTGTCGCTGTCTTTGTGAAAGAGTGATGATCACTTCAGAGTGAGACCGGCGGTGCCAGAGGCGGCCCCTCAGCGACACCAGACAGAATGGCATTCCTATGGGTGTTCCCAATGCGAGCGCTATCGCTGCTAGCTTAGATTGGCCTCGGCGGGGTTACCTCGATGTCCGTGGTAGATGCGCTAGTATTTATCAAGCGTTTTAATAAGTGGTGCTGTAGCCGTAGTGGATCTTTGTGGAATACACGAACAATGAGCATCATTGTAAGAATAACTGCAGCAGAGTTAACCATGGAACCGTGGTTTCTCTGCACGTTTGATAACTTTAGCCTACGTGCTTTCTGACATAAATCGTATCACCATCAAGGCAGACAGTATATACTAACTTCGCTTGTTGTTGCGATGAAATAGATGTATTATTGGGAGCTAATGTGCATTAATACATTACGTTGTATAAGTGAACCCTTGGTCCATTAGTAATGTTGTCAGTGCAAAATGCAAAAATTGATTTTAATGTCCCTTTATCTGTTACAATGAAGCTCTCTTTCAATGAACTGAGTAAGTCGCTGTGAATTCGTTTCTCATCTAAACACCGTTGAATAAGCCGACTGTTGATATTCTTTGCTAATGGCTATTCAAGAAATACTTTATATAATGCCATAATAATTCTATACATTTTGATAACGATCTATGTACTCGGCACCAGCGATATATTGAGTGAGGGGGCAGATGTTTGCAAGCTGTAATAATTTGCTGGATTAATTATTGCCATAGGATGCAGGTGCTGGTGCACTCTGCATGCAGGTGTTCGCGCATGACAGGCATGCGTGCAGCCTGTCTCCATGCACCCAGTCATCGCGATTCGCGTCCATTAGCTATTAGCCACTAGGGGGCAACACGAGCCGTCAGCAGGCATCTTCTAGTCAGCAATAACTGCCATAGTAACGACTCATCGCTTTTAAAATTTACTAGTAGTAGTATGAGGATGCGTGCGTTAGCATTTTCCCCGACGCGGATGCTGACAAGCATTTTCTCGGTTTATTAACAGCAGATAACTGTGTTTTCAAAAATTTTGAGAAATGTATATATATATGCGTATCATGCAATGTGTGCTGGGCTGGTTACCAGTTCTATTCATCGTGTACATTCATTGCACACTCAGCACTCCTACTTAAAGCCGCACAATGCGCATCCAAACGCTAATTTCTCCAGTACTAGACTAGCCAATACTTCGTGTCATGCATAATCACACTACCTTATGACAACATAAACTCTAGTTCCTCCCATTTCACTGCGCGTTGTCTTATAAAGGTTATTTGAAAATACCTCCAATGTTGTTCAAATTCTCCGATGTTGTTGACAATTTCCCCAATCCCCAAGCAACCGTGCAGCGGTGCTGCGGTACAGCGGTACGGGTGTAGCAAAGATAAAAACATGTAACTTCACCTCACCACTTCGAGGCTAAATTGTTTGGCTAACAGTCGGCGTTTGCACCAGAATGCCAGTTTTCTCACCTCTTTCTTGTGGGTTTTAAGCAAACGCGCAGTGAAATGGGAGCAACTAGAGTTTATTTTGTCATAAAATAGTGTGATTATGCATGACACGAAGTATTTGCTACTCTAGTACTGGAGAAATTAGCGTTTGGATGCGCATTGTGCGGCTTTAAGAACCCAGCGCACAAGAAAAATTATGGCGTCTTTTACATCTTCAACCTTTTCGGGTTATAAAAATAGTGAATTACATTCGATGACGTTGTAGTAAAATCGACAAAACATCAAACTATTGTAGCATGACAGGTTTTTATGATTAGTTGGTAGTCCTGGTAGTCATAAGTTGGTCTTCACTCTCCGCGGACAGTGGTGCAGCAGCTGAATCAGTTGCTCGTCTTCTTCTCCTGCTATTGAACACATAGCGGCTATAATACGCCTCGATAATCATACACGATCACAAGACCTGTGCTGTGTATAACCGTTGCTAGGCTTATTTAATCTATGATAATTTGCAAAATGCGGTGCGTTCATTGTCTCAGTGAATAATAAATCGAATCGCACACCAGGCACCTGTCACCATATTACATGTATCGGGACATTAATACCCATTTACGCTATCGCGTCTATCTGTTTGCCTGGCAATGCCTGCCTTTATTTGCCTGTAGATTGGCCATCTGCACGGAGTTATGTAATCTCTCCGTACGAGCTGCCTCGCAGCGGTTGCCAGGTGTTACAAGCTCTACTTCTTCTACATTGCCAATTTGCTCGGCAATTGTCTCACTTTTGTTCGCGTCGCTTGCAATAATGGATCTTTCGGAGTTTAAATTTTATGTGAAATAATGGTATCGACGTCTAGCTAGATGCGACACTATAGTGTCGGCTCATGCCACAGCGAGTGTCTGGAACCTAGTTTTCTTTCTTTTTTTAGAAATCCGGAATTTACATGATAAAAAATTCAGATGAGATGTTTTTATTTGATTTTCACGTATGGATGAAGTTTTAATGCGCAATGTGCAACGAGGGATACCGTAATTACGAACAAATTTGATTGCGTCGCGCGTTTGTGGTAAGACGGAATATTACGTTACGTCTGCTAAGGATATGCGAGCGTCGTAGGCGTTATGAATGTTGCGCTGCGCTAAGCAATAGCAGTTAATCTGTTCATCTAGCCAGCCTTCTCATTTGCCGAAGCAATTTAGACGCTATTTGTTGGGCAAGCAGTGTAGCTCCTTCCGACAGCGGGTAGGCAGGCAGGCGGGCCGACATACCCGCCAACCGACACGTGCTGCCAAGCCAACCAGCTGCCGCTACCGTGCATTGTCCGGGCACACAAAGGTTGCAGCTTTTGTACATGTACCGGCATATGCTGTGTGGATCTGTCGCGGGTGCTGGCTGCTGTTGCTACTGCTGGTAGTAGCGGGGTCATTTCATTCATTCACGTTGTTGCGGCACTTGTGGTTGACCGCCAGCTGTCCCCGTACCGCCTGGTGGCGCGGATATACGCCGTTGCAACAGACAATCTGTTAGTGTGAGCGCTCGCGCTCGTGTGTGTGTGTGTATGCGCCGAGTTGCTGCGGCTTCTGGGCTGACAGAAGGAAGGATCCGGAAAGAGCGTATAGAATTCTACTATGCGGCATGTCGTCGGACAACGGTACATTATTATCATTAGTGTTCGCGCTGCAGCTTTGTGCGCTTGCGTTCTACACGATAGCTTGAGGGAACTGTAGTTAGATTGTGGCTTTACGAACCTAATCATGTGCGGTCGTCTGCCAATAGTCAATAGTCTAGGGCGTTACTGAGAATAGCTGCCTTTGCTATTTAGTATTTAGTATACCGTAATGAGGTCCGCGGACGGAGTCGCGAAGGAGGCGCGTATCGAATGATTAGCAAAATTTATACCTAGAGGAGATCTGCGCCGTGACAATCTATGTACTCCTCACATAAAGATTGGCACCATCAAACGAGCCCCCGTGCGTTTTGTGCACACAGTGTTTACATGTGACGGTTCGTGAAGCCCGGGAGCCTATAACACGTGGATTGTTCTATTTATTGCTTTGGCCTTGCAGGCAGGTCGATGCATGTGCGTATATAGTAGTATATTATTTGATATACCCGACATGGCATTACAGGTCTGTTGTGCCTGAATTTCGCCTTCATTGCTGTTTCCATCGGTCAGCTGGACAGTAGGAGAATAACCGCTTTATGATCCTATTTAGTCATTGTAACGGCAAAGGAATCGCAGTGCAATTGAAGACGTTTTATGATCCCCCCGCCCATTTTTAGCTCACCTTGACATCGTCAAGATGAGCTATTGCCATGGGGTGTCGTCCGTCGTACGTCCGTCCGTCCGTCCGTTCGTCCGTCCGTCCGTCCGTCCGTCCGTCCGTCCGTCCGTCCGTCCGTCCGTCCGTCAACATTTGGCTACGGTCAACGATAACTCAGGAACCGTTTGACCCACATGTTTCAAATTGCATATAGTTGTTACTCCTATGAGAGAGGTTTGAACGTCTTATTTTGGAGCGACGTCCACTTTTTGGTAAAAATGGAAATGGCCATAAGTCAGTTCAAGTTCAACGGATTTTGCTCAATTCTGGTATGTGAATGAATAAGAACTGGCCCCAAAACATATCACACGGGTTTTTATATATTTTTTAAATTATGCAAATTATGTATATTTTTGCAATTTCACTATGCAGTTCAGTGTCTGCTTACGGTCAACGCTATCAGATTGTATGCTAACAGATCTGAAACATTTATTTTCGCATCAAAAATTACTCATATATCATCATTATCAAGAGTATATAATGGGAGATATGCTATATAATGGGAGTTCTCCCATATATACTCTTGCTTTATATACACACCTCCCTCTTTTATCACACCCAAGGTGAGCTACAGTGTCATTGACACTTTCATTATATGAAATTTTTAGTGTTTGCTACCCGCGCATAGATAAGGACATTTGTTGGACGTTAATTTGACGTGGGTGCGCATATTAGATCATTATCTTACTTTGCAGGATTATCTTATATTTGCGTCTTCACTGATGTCGGTACATTGCCACTAAATTAAAATCACTCGCATAACACATGTATAACGTACGAGTAGAAATTTGATAAGCGTATGGGCGGCGAATGAGATACTGTGATTTTGATGTGAAAACGTGGAAAGGTGAACCAATCCGACGGCACTCTGCGCTCTGGAAAGGAAAGTCTTTTTTATCATGTTGCTCTGCAGGGCGATACTGTGCTGTGTGATGCTATCAGGAGTCTATCAATATATATTGATAGACTCCTGATGCTATATATATATATATAAAGAGAGAGATTGTCAACAGCGTATGACGCTCGTCTCGTACTTGTGTGACAAGGAAGTATGCATCCATGCAAAATTGTCTCAAACGCGGCATCTGTAGATGGTCTTTTTTATCATATTGCTCTGCAGGGCCCGAGACTGCTGTGTCATACTACCACTACTATATATAGATTGTCAACACCGTATGACGCTCGTCTCGTATACTTCGTGTGACAGGGAAGTATGCATCCATGCAAATTTGTCTCAAACGCGGCATCTGTAGATGTTGGTGTCCTCGTCGTAACCCAGTCGATACTTTCATTTGCACCTTTGTTGTGCCAGAAGCTGTTGCTGATTGTACAGCTGTGCTCACTCGTTTGCTGGCTGGCGAGACATAGACTGTCACCAACCCACTACATATAAGGGAGCAGCTGTGCTGCCAGTTGGTCCAGTTTCCCCATCTCAAGGGCGAGCCAGTTGCGCGCATTCACAGGGTGCCCTTATTATACGAGTACGCCTGTGTGTGTGCGCGCGCGCGCGCGTGTGTGTGTGTGTGTGTGTGTGTGTGTGTGTGTGCGTGTGCGTGTGCGTGCGCGTGCGTGCGTGTGCGTGCGCGTGCGCGTGCGCGTGCGGGTGTGTGCACATGTGACAGGGCCTTGTCTGTGCAGCGAAAGCAGCTGCAATGTAGGTGATGCTGGCAGATACGTTGCATAATGTGGCCAGGTGCGTCGCCGATGCCAAACACGGTACACGTAGCTTAGTGGATTAATACGCGCCTTGCATAATATTATTGTTTCTATCTCATAAAGGACCTCTTGCGCATTGCGGCTTGGAGCGGAGTTGTAATTGCTCCCCGTAACAATGGTAATGCAAGTAGCGATATCATGCCAGTCCCCGTCTATGTTTAGTTCAGGAACAGCATTGTAATATACGCAGAACGAATTAAGCTCAATGATACAGATTTGTGATCAAGAGTTGGGATCTTCACTGTATCTTACACTAGACACCAGCTACTAATGGCACTATGTGGGTGTTGGCTATTTATTAGCATTTCTGTGATGACAGAATAGCTAGTGTCATGCAGGCTTTTAACGATATGACACAATTCACAAACGACAGCACTTTTGGCAAAGCAAAATGCGCCTTATGTTAGACCGATTGCCCTGGCTGCCATTAATTCACATCGGCTTGTGAGGTCAGTATGGCCTCATGCAGTCAGTTACCCCTTTCGCGATTTTATACAACACGTTTTTACTATATTCAGATTACGTAATTTAAGAAACTAATATGAAGTGCAAAATATTTTTGTAATAAAGGCGTGCATGGAAATAAATCTCATTCAGATAATGTATCAAACGGTGTATAATTGAACGAGGCAATGCACCCCAATGGAAGGTGTTTGTTGCAGAATTAGGTAACAGAATAAGTGTTGCATTCATGTTATCTCGGCCTAGTTTGGTCTGATAGCAAAGAGAGTGATTAGTAAAGGAGCAGTGTAAAATGCTTGGTATAAATAAATAATACTTCAGCTGGTATATTGTCAATGTAACCAGGTGCACTATGCACATGGCTGGTGGAAACCTCTCTTCATTACTATAGGATTCACAAAGAGATTTACTACTTAGGTGATTTCCTAGCCATGAGGGAGTGGGGGTCTTTTGGCTCAATGAGCAACGTATTTACATAACTTGCACCGCGGCTCTTTGTTATCACTCTTTCCCTCCCCCCATCCTTTGTCTGTTAGCGGCGAACCTCATCGGCTAGAGCTAGTGTTGTAGCAGGTCTCAGAGTTGCCTGACTTAGCCACCTGTGCGGTCCTAAATAAGCGTTGTGAGCGCCGGATGACAGCGTGCTGTTCAAGCGATCCAGGTCAGTGCTACATAAATAGCAGAGCGGTGAAACGCCGCACCTGGTGTACGGGCCGCGTCTCTCAGCTGTCTCGAGTTTGTGCTTCTTTCGATATATGCAGGAGACAGACATCGCAGTGGTTGCGCTAATCAACGGAGTTTTATGTGTGTTAGAGAAAGAAGGTGGTTGCTACTGTATTTCAGATTGCTTTTGGTAGGTCTGACCTGCACGTGTATTTTGGTCAGACGTCAGATGTTGATGTGTTTGATATCAGTATTGGGATTTTACGTTCTCGTGAACTGTTCGTGAGTATTTTCACCTTATAATGTTCTGCTCTCAACTATCGTGCACGGAGCAGTCATTCATTTCGCCTTAATTTAATCATTGGTGTTCATATCAACGACCTAGCAAGTATTGGTTCAATTGTGTATGATGTTCTTCTGCGTTAATTGCAGATTATCGTGAGAACAACATGCCTGATTCACCAGATACCAAGTCACAGACATCTCCTGCGCCACTTGTCACAGAAAGCATGCCCAGACCTGCTTCTATAGCCAATACAAGTAAGTTAACGTTGTAATTCACATTGAGCTGTGGTCAATAATCAGATCTTGCAGTGTTACACACCATCTTGGACAAAATTGTATTTGGTCTTCTTTTGTATTACATTATTTGATTACATTTGTATTCTCAAAATCCATACCGAAAAAATCGCCTATGGTGGTTGCATCTTTTTCAGCATTGCTGTTGAAATAGAATCATCTGTTTGTTTGTAGTTTACATTGTGTTATTTAGAAAAGTGCATGACAAACCTTATATGTGTCTAAAATTGAAATGGTTATTGAATTTGACAAGAGTAACAGGATAAAACAATTTGGGTCGGGCCACGCCGATTATTATTGCACTTAAGAGCTCAGCTTGTTTATTGTTGTTGACAGATAGTTTTTGTACCAGTTGAGTCATGAGCTGTTAAGGTCCCTCCGAGAAATGCTACAGTGAAATTCCTCGTACTTCCACTAATACATTAAGAGATTTTCAACAGATATGTATTTAGAGAATTTAGAACAGATATGTATAATTCTAACGGCAACAGTGTTTTAACTGTTTAACTGTTTTCACTTTAACATATTTTGAATTTTTTTTTTCACTTTGTCAATGTTTCCTGCTAATTTCTGGATCATTACGTGCACACAATGTAAACGATTCTGTAATTTGAATTATGTCATCTCTTGCACCACCACTGTTCACGCTTAATTTGTCACCAACCTTACTATACTTTCGACACTATTGGGATGCAAATCATACGAATTGCTGGGTTATTGAAGGAAGCTGTTGTCTGTTGATCTTTTGAACCTCAAGCGGAATGTTCGTCGTTGATTTATTCACTAAGAAATTATCAAAATGGTAGGTGGAGCATATAGGCTGTACCTATTTTTGATGATGAAGGTCACAGTAATAGACTTACACATTTAAAAACGTTATGTTACAAATATAGGCATACAAATCGGGCTACATAACTCGTCTACGTATATCTTAAGCAAATAGCTGATGTTGTTTAGAACGGTATTGGTATCATTGTGTAAATAATCGGATATAAATAACTAAGCTAATGTCATTCAACTATATGGGTAAATAAATATATCTATAGATTCTATAGATATCTTTATTTACCCACCCTGATGTTATTGAGCTGTAAACTAGCACTGTAATGAACAGTCTCACAAGTCTGTTACCACATATAAACTCGCCGTTTCACTCATAACTTCATTTCCATACGCTGTTATAATTAAAATGCACAACAGAAAAATAGTGCTTCCATGGTTTCCTTCTGGGTTTTGCAATTTTCAATTAAGCTATCCGGATTGCTCTATCGATATGTATCTGCACAGTGTTCAGCCTAGCTGTCAATAGTCCTATGTTAACCATATATATGAACCTATTTCTGCATTCTGTGCGAAGTCGTTTGTATCATTACCTGATAGATGCATGTACACCTGACTGACCGTGTTTGGTTTTTTATTTTTGTTGTTTTATAGTACTGAATGGTATAGCCTCTTGCCACATTACCTGGTAGACGTACTACCTGACTGACCGGATTGTTGTCTTGCAGCACTGAATGGAAGCCTCTCCCCGCACGGCAGTGTTAATGGGCGATCCCCATCACCACACGACTCATCACCGCAGCAACAATTGCCACCTGCCTGCGGTGCCCGCCAACTCAGCAAGCTGAAGCGATTTCTCACCACACTGCAGCAGTTTGGCTCTGACATCTCACCAGAGATCGGAGAGAGGGTGCGGACACTCGTGCTAGGCCTAGTGGTAAGGGCATAATGCTATATCCTCATTTATGTGCGAGATTGATAGGTGAACCCAACACGTTGTTGATGCTTCCTCCCTTCCGTCCACGGACGACAGATGATGATGATGATGATGAAGATGATGATGATGATGATGATGATGATGATGATGATGATGATGATGGTGATGATGATGATGATGATGATGATGATGATGATGATGATGATGATGATGATGATGATGATGATGATGATGGTGATGATGATGATGTGCGAGATACTGCAGTGCTAGAATAACTAGAGATGCTAGAGTGAAGATGGGCGTCTGGTTATGTTGTTCGGCTGCTGCGAATCGGAAATGTGTGTACGTTTCTCCTGCTGTTCTTCCTCCTGTCTTAACAAACGTCTATAGCAATAGAGAACATATTAGCGATTGCTTTTTGAATTAATATATAGCATTTGTTATTGATCGTGAATTGCTCATTGTTCATCATTCATTTTATCTAAATTCATTTGTACTGTTAGATGGATCGCCGTATTCCATATGTAATGGTTATATGTTTAGTTCTAAAGTATCGTATTTTGAGTAACACTGTTCAATTCATGAGCAATTTACTTTGTTAGAAAATTGTGGAACAATATGATTCAGCATTTATTAGTAGTACTGCATAGAATTTATGAAACGTATGAACGTATAATGTGCCTCAAATTTAAGGAAAAGGTCATATTTGTTAATGATTTATATTATCAAGTGCACAAAATGTAAAAATTCTAAAAGCTTGCATCTTTGATATTACATGACGTCACTGATTACATCATATGTAAAATAGACGGGACTATATTTTTACGTGCAAAATAGACAATGCAGCAGCTTTGGTGGCAATGATATGTCCACGTCGGACTAATGTGCAGTTCTCTGCAAGAGATGCATTACACAATACACTGTTTAACTCCCATTCCAACTCTATTCCTTTAGAAGCCTAGTGGCCCCGGTCCATTCTCGTCGCTCCCTTTCTGCGGCGGAATAATGGTGGTACAAAGGGATGCCGGCAATCAGTGCACTGCAGTGAGGCCGAGTGTCGCCTGAGAGACTGCACTGATTGTATCCGGAGTGCCTCGCAATGCCCCCCGAGAGTCATCCACTTTACATATCGCGCACGACAATTTGCAATACACAAAGCATGCTGACGTAGTGGTGGCGTGTCCGCTGCTTGCGTAACAGCGCGCTGTGAGTGCTGCGATAGCCCCCGCTATAACTTTCGCGAGTTGACCTTGCCGCAGTCAACCGATTCAGAAAAACGCTTGTGTGGTTTCCGAATGCCAGACGCGCGGTAGAGACTAGCATTGGATCAGATTTTTAGCTTGTTCGATTGAGTAAGGGTGGTTAGATATGTAATCAGTCGATAGCATGAATTCAGCTTTACCGTGTGTACACATTTAATCGTATTTCCTCCTGAGGCCATGTTTGAGATTTCTATTGATTTATTTCCCGATCACGTTATGTACAATTCTACGAGACTAGGCTACAGTGTCCAACCAACAAAGAAAGAGTGTCCCATGCCAAAATGATTCGTGAGACCCTTGTAACCTAGTCAAGCTTTAGAGAGCTGCTCACAAAACTGTACGGAATGCTGCGAGTTATACCATAGTTGCAACATACCACATGCAATGCATACCATCGAAACTACACTGCATATACTAAATAAGACCAGTTGCGCTTACCCCACAAGGGACACAACTGATTGCAGTGACTGGTTTAATAATAGTTCTCATTTGCATAGTGGCAGGGCATCTTCCTGAATACAGGATGAGCATAGTATAGGTTTATGTCTGAGGAAGAGTCTTTCCCTAGCTGTATAGTCTATAACAGGTTTTATGACGGGGTAATATATGGTATTGTGAGAAACTCATTATTTGCTAGGATTAACGTTTCTGTTAGACGTCATATTGGTCTATGTCAGCAGTGTATGTTTATTTGTTTCAGAATTCAACGATATCAATTGAGGATTTTCATGCAAAATTGCAGGAGGCAACGAATTTTCCACTTCGGCCGTTTGTTATCCCGTTCCTAAAGGTTAGTATGAATCTAAGCACTATCACTTCACTAAGACTTGTTCACTTCAAACTATGAAACGCATACGTATTATTTTGTGGTTTTAATTGATTGTATAGTTACTTATGTGCATGAATCTTATATGTCTGTAAAACCTAAAGAGACTCCTTTAGAGGGACTAGCTGAAGATTATATGAGAGATTAATGATTTCATCTTCATACAGCATAATGATCTCTGCAGTGATAAAATATTACAGGAAGTTGAGAGAGGAACTATTTGATAACCGAGTGAGCCATTGCATTGATGATTCGTTTTCTCTGCAGGCAAACCTGCCGTTGTTACAGAGAGAGCTGCTGCACTGTGCGAGAATGGCTAAGCAGACTCCAGCACAGTATCTCAGCCGGAATGAACACATCATTCTCGCTGCGCGCTCCACACCTCCCATGCACGAGCAAGCCGATTTAATTGGTGGCGAACTGAACGATAATGGCAAGCGTAGAACGCCAGATAGGTGGGTAGACTCGTAACAAGATGTTCACTATGAGATTAGTAAAAATGCTGTAAAGTAGGCACATGTTGTTTTCATGTTAGCGACGAAACACCTATTGCCACCTATAGGCCCTTTTTAGCGAATTCCTAAAACACACAATTTATGTTGAAGTGTGTGTAATTTTTTCATTGCAGTAGGCCAAAGGAAAATGGCGTGGGGGACCATTACAGTGACCCATTGCACCCATCTAAGAGGCTCCACCCAATCAGTCCTGGTCTTCCCAGAGTAAGCCCTGGGAGCATGCCTCATGTATCTGGGCCTCTGCGACTGGAAGACATGAGTCTGTCACGAGAGTTAAGGGAGCGGGAGAGCCGGCTTTACACGGACAGGGATTTAGCCCACAGTGAGGATGACTGGAGGCAGGTCGACTCGGTAAGCACAGTTAACAGCTAGTGACAACTGCTCCGATAGTTGCTCTATGACATTAAAGGCATCTCGTGGTTTGAATATGTAGAATGATGCACATTCGAGAAGAAAAACGAGCATGACGCATGGTCACGCCATTTATCCTTTGTAGTTCTTCGATAGAGAACTAGCTCTGCTGGATTAATTAAACACCTGGTGCTAGTTTAATTAAACATCAAAGAGTATCAATACATGCGCACACGCATGTACAGATGCAATCATGCACACGCATCAGCATAAGTGTGAATTTGTACTTGTCCTAAACAATGGTAATCTTGAGGTAATAGCCAAGTGAAGAAATTGTGCATGAATTTGTCAATAATGTGCATGATGGGAAGTGTGTCTACATATTAAGAATAGTGAGACACTGTTCCTTTTTACGTGCATGTGTATATATATATATATATATATATATATGAGTAAGATATTTATATTAATCTGAAATGCACATTGGAGATATAAGACAGCTGGCCAAGATTTTTGACTGTGCCAGCTTGCATATAAATATATAGCATTACATAAATCATAAGCCGTTTGCATCTGTTTCCCTAATATAACCACAGCTCACCATTGAAAGCTGACCAAATGCTTTTACTTGTTTTAATGCGATGCATTAATAGCATGTAGTGTGTGCGTATAGATAGATTTATGCATATGATGCTATACGTGTCAGTGCCTCCATACAGCTAGTAATTCAAGTAGTGAAATTGAGATATTGAGGGTATAAGAAGGAGCTAGCCATAAACCGTCCTTTAAGATCACTACAGGTTAACAATACAGCATGTATGAAAACAAGCAAAGCCTAAATCTCTAATCATTTGTTTTACGTTATATATTATATAATGCGTTCTTCTCTCGCCCCACAGACTTTAAACTGCATCATGAGCATGGTGGAGAACTATGTCTATACGTGTCAGTGCTTCCAGAGTAAATACAGCTAATAATTCAATGGTGAAATTGAGATACAGGTTGACAATACATGTATGAAAACAAACAAAGCCTAAATCACTAATCATTGGTTTTATGCTATATATAATATAATACGTTCTTCTCTCGCTCCACAGACTTTAAACTGCATCATGAGCATGGTGGAGAGAACAAAACGCACATTGTCTGTGCTGCAGCATCGTGCCGTTCAGGATCGAGAAGAATTGGCACTGTGGGCCCGGAGACATGCAGAAGGTGCTGAACTCGACGTAAAGAAAAGAGCAGGTAAATCACACTGACACCTTACGTAGTTATAATAGCAGAGATCAAACATATAATTAGAGCTATCCCATCATTGTTGATAGACACTGCATGGTTACTACAATGTGTTATAATAATATATGGTAAAATCGCTCACCAGGTGTCAGCACCATACTATCATGCTGGCCATGCTATCATACTATCATGCTGTGCCATTTGTGTTGTTAAACCACTGGCAACGAATTGATGTTCACTATATGATTATTTTCAAGTTACACGCTTATGTACGGGGCTGTGCTGCAAAGATGTGTGCCCCATTCAATATAAATCCACTTCTGTATTATCAAGGATGCCTTAAATTTAGGGTTGCACCAGATTTTGGATTGAGCCAGAACCCCAATTTTTCAATTGGAACTATCTGGGCAAATCTTTTCAAGTTCCGGCCAGTTTCGGTTCAGACGGGAACTTTAAAATTCAGATCTGCTACACCACCGCTACCTACCTGCGAAATAAATGCTGAATATCTGCTGTGAAAAGCATATCATCTACAGTACTTAGCTATTGTCTGTACTCGTACATAAAATACTGAAAGCTAACATATCTTATGGCATGTGTATTTGCAGATGAAGCAGTAAGTGAGGTGAAACGTCAAGCTGTGTCAGAGCTGCAGAAGGCGGTAGCGGCTGCAGAGCAGAAAGCCAATGAGCTGATACAGAAGGAGCGAGCAAAGATGGAGCATGCGATAGAGCAGGCCCGCCGTGAAGCCACCGAGGAGGCCATGACTCTTGTCAACAGTCAGGAAGATACAAGTGAGGTAAACTGTTGCGCAGATTTGCAAAGCTGAAAAAGAGGTCTACGCCTCCATGGGTACAAAACCTGAAGATTTACTCGGGTATTTTATGTTAGTGTTAGGGGGTTGCATTCCGACATTACTCCGGCAGAGTAAATCATAATTATGATCTGTCGCTTGCAGTGAAACAGCCGAGAAGATAACGAGGAAGATTGTTACAAGGGTCAACCTACAAATGTACAAAAGTATCTAATCATGGCTGTTCTTATTCACAGAACTGTTGGAACTGCGGTCGAAAGGCCAGCGAGACGTGCAGCGGTTGTAACACGGCTCGATACTGCGGCTCCTTCTGCCAGCACAAGGACTGGGAAAATCACCACAAGGTATGTGGGCAGCACGCCGAGCCAGCGTCCAGCACAACAACTCGCCCGAGTCCGGTCAACTCCATCACATCATCTAAGTCCGCAGTGTCACGCTCTGCCACGCCAACAGAGCAGAGAAACTCGACAAGCTCGGAGAGCTCACGCTAAGCGATCAGTATCTATGGCACTGAACCATATATAGAGAAGCTGGATGCTGTGATTCAACTAATAAATCTGCCTGCTGAAACCTTGCTACAAACATTGGAATAAGGCCTCGACACGAACCCAGGGCGAATGTAGATAAAAAATGTCGTATCCATTACTAGTCGTTAAAGGAATCTTCTGATGAGTGCTAGTACTTCCACTTGGGTGTAGCATATGTGTAGCTAGACACATATAGAGATAAAACAGTTGGCCATTGCAAAGAGTTTCTTGTCACAGAATCGTAGTGATAGATGCTGGAAAATGCTGGTTGTGGACAAAAATCAAGCTTGCAGCTTGAGCACTTTACTGAACAGCCTTAGAAACAGGTTAAAACCAGGTGTGGTCATATTACATACTGAGCTTAGCAGGTGACACGAGTGATATAGATCGAGTCTTATACATAGTTCTGTCGGTAAATTGCTAGATGCCATGTGTGGGTAGGACAATCCCAGAGTGTATATACTAAATTGGCTTTGTTCAGGAAACACTATTCTGTTAAATATGTTTAGACACATCATTTATATATTCTGTAATTGTGTGTAAAGCGCATAGGTGTAGTCGAGTGGTCGTGTGAAGGCGTAGCAAGATGTTTTGTCGCTGAACTCACTTTGTAGGGTTATTTATGCCAGTTGATCAAATAGTAGATATGATCAAGCGTAATGACCTAATGAATATGTGGAGTTTCCTGCATGTTTAAACCTAAACAGCTTGCCACATGGCTAATTCTAGTCATTGTTTTATCAACAACATGTGGTCAAGTATGCTTAAAGCAAAACAGCGTAAGAGTTGCAATATTACGATTCTAAGTTGAGTTTTAAATTGAACCAACTCTCAATAGTCCTGGCATGGACCATATCTCATGAGTCCTCAGGTAAACCTTATGATTATTTCAGCTGGACCAACTCTACCCTCGTTACACTAATTGTTCAAGTACAGTTTGTTTGGGGTTTTGTTGAACCAGAATGCAAAGTATTTCAGGTCACTGGGCCAACCCCCCTGTGTGAGTTCCTTCTACATATGTTTATACATTACTTAAAAGTTTGTTAACTATCTGTTCTGACAATGCTAAAATCAGTTTGGCACCATCTAAGCATATATGTTCGTTCATGAATGTTGTTGTGTTAAACATGTTTATGTATGGCCTGCATCACATCTGTACAGAACATTGTATAGGTGTCAGGTACTTGATACAGAGCCCTAGGTGGATAAATGGAACTTGCCTGAGTTAAGGAAGCCATTTGTGGCTTTCTGTTTAAGGGTACTCACAAGAAGCAATGCACTTGTTGTGTTAGTTTGGTCTGTGCAATATGTTTAATTTTGTGTTCAACGGAACACATCAGGTAAAAAGTCAGGTAGGCCTCAAAAGTATTCCCTGCAGGCTGTCCGTTGTGCACAGTTGCTATAGCTATGTAGATAGTAATAGCTGTTGGTAGGCTCACTTCAAAACATGTATCAGCCATTTTTGCCGAAGGGGTTTGTAAATAAGTGTATTTGTGTAAATAAAGGTTTAAACCCTGGGTCAAAAAGATTTTTATGCTTGATAGAGAATGTATGCTGTTGCACGGAAATATCAGGTGGTTGTCGTATGCTTGCTTATACTCATAGGTTTGTGCACTTAGATTTCAATGTAAGTGCATTCACATGTCAAATACACAGTACAGATGTAAATGTAAAGGGCAGGTTTGTTTCAGTTACTGAATCTGTAACCTTCGTTACTAGTGTGAGCTAGCTGGTCCCGTTTGTAAAGTAGACTAGGTGAAATCAACTATTATTAATGTTGGTTGGAGAACTTTAACAATAAATCCACTATAGTGGGTGACCGGCATCGGGTTCAATTGCATTTCTTTCCGAACTAATAATGCGATGGTGATTATGATTAGGGAGAAACAAACATCCTATTTACCCTGTTAACAAGTTCAGACCTGCCTTCACCCATTAACACGCGTGAACGGAAAAAAATCTGTTCCAGCACAGCACCGTTGACTGTTGACCACGAATTAAATTATCCATGCTTCTAGCCAGCAGGTAATTTGGTGAAAATTGAAAATTGAATTATGAGATCAAAACAGCTATTCTGAGTAGAAACAGATTAGGGGTTCAGTCGATATCTAACAATTGTTTTTCAAGCATGATTGCTAATATTGGCTCTTTGATACTTGCAGTTGTATGCTCGTTGATCTATATTTAACTGGTTAAATTGTTTTTCGTTGAATAAGAAAAGTTGCTTAGCTGCTACTGCTGCATGGTTCCAATGTAACAGCCCCTCGCAATGACTCAACTTTCCAGCTTATTATGGACATTTTTTCGATGGCTCTCCAGGTTGGTGTTAGCTATGTGAAGTAAGTATGGTGGTTGGGGAATAGTTAATGCTACTGATTAAATGCTACTACGAAGAAATCGTCAATAGTCTATTAAAACAGTTCCCCCTCCACTTTGTAACAAGCAGTGTAAAATACAATTGAAGAATACTCCCGATTTAATGTAGTGGTGACTTGTTTTCATGCAAGTCGCAAGTGTATTCGTTGTCAGTGTTTATTTGTCAATAAGTTATTGTGATTTATCAGCTGTATTTAGAATTCATGACAGTTATATGTAGGTCTAATTATATGGATCTGTATCATACCGTATCAACATTGTTTCAAAAGTTTTATTTTACAATAAAATTTATGTCATACATAACTGTCACGTGCATCTGTTATATCATTATCTTCTGTATTTGGTACAACACGAAATTCGTAGCAATTCAATAACGTTATTGATTTGAAGGTCAACCATTAGTGAGTACGTAATAACGTAATAACGTAATAACGTGAGTACGTAATAATCCTATCGCGCAAGGAAAAGAAACTCCACCAGAAACTATAGATTGCTACTAAACTCGATTAAAGGGGGGGGGGAATGTTTCAAGCCTGCCATGCACCTACGCGATACTACCAACTCTGCACAAGAATCTATAAACAATACTCAAACAGATTAAACCACACCAAAGAACTTGCTAAAAGAAATTATTACAAAGAAAACCTACTCCAACGTAAGTCCAACTTAAAAAAGACATGAAAGAACATTAACAGTATTATCAAGATAACAAATAAAACCTCCATTATTCCAGATGAAATAACAAATAAAGAAAATTCCAACAGCAGACATGACAGAGCTTTGTAAAACGTTTAACTCTTTCTACCAAAATATAGGACATATACCACAATATCAATATAAAACCCCGTAATAACTCCTGGTAATAATATGTAGGATATATAGGTGCATACGTACATTTCAGGCCCGCAGGGAAGGGGGGTGCGACGGGTGCCCCCCCCCCCCCCACACACACACACAGGCTGTGGAGGTCCACGTTTTTGTGGGAAAAAATCCATTTTGAAGTTCAAAAATTTGAGAAATGTCCACGTTTTAAGGTTCGCTTTTGGCTGCCTGTTTTCATATCATACTGCCTTCAAAACGCGCGAAATGCAGTCTCAGACAACCTAATTTTCACAATTCCCCGGACCCCCCTAGAGACTGGCGCGTCCGGTGTTCGTTAACAAGCTTTCACCACGCCCGCATCACGCCTGCACTGCGCTCACTGCGTCTTTATTGCGACCAATCAGATCGCATTGCGTTCAAACGACGCTTGCACCGCGCCTAATCAACGCTCACCGCGCCTCAACTGCGCGCCAGTCACGCTCCTAGTGCGACTTAATCCCGCTCTAGGCAGGCGCCGACTGCGCTGGCAACGACCATATAAATACCGCGCCGCGTTCTAGACATCATCATTCGTTCTGCCGTGCTGTACACATCAAGATTATTTTCTACTGATTTTATACCCATAATAGTATAATAGTATGCTACAACTATGCCGCCAAAATACTTCTATTTCTTCTCCTCATCCTCCTCAGCATGATGAGGGCTTGGCAATCAAGTAATTCGAGTTGTCCTTCTACGAGAAACATGACATGGAGTAGTGTTGCCTCATCCATAGTGGACACTGGTGGGGTGGCCAGGGTAGCACCCCAATTTATATCCCAAGTTCGCAGGACGTGATCTGAGCGTAACTAACACGTAATGCGAACGCCACAACGGCGTGGTCTGAGCGTGTTGGGCGTAGTACAATCGTAGTGCGAACGGGTCGAGCTTGCTAGAGACGCACCATGGTCATAGCGAGAGCGTGGTCAGGTCGCAGAGACATCTCCATGGACGTAGTAACAGCGTGATGAAAACGTATTGACATCGTGCTGAGAACGGGGCGACAATTTTCACGCACCCGACACGCTTGCGATACGATCATTAAGGTCGTACTACGCTCGAGTTACGTGGGTACTACGCCTTCCACGTCTCTAATACGCCCGCACTGCGCTGTCTTTTCGCCTCGCTCGCACCACGATTGTTTTGAACATGTTCAAAGTTTGGCCACGCTCTCCACGCTCATGGTGACTGCACCGCGCTCGATCGCGATCGCAGTACGTCCATATACGTTCATACTGCGTTCTACACGTTTCCACCACGCTCTTAGAGCGTAGTACGAGCGTATTGAGATCAGGGCCCTGGTGTGAATGGGGTATTAGGTCCGTATACTCGTTGGATCGCACCCTCCCGTAAAAAAACTGCCTACGGGCCTGCATTTGGCACGTTTTATTTCTTTGAAACGGTTTGGATTGGGTTCACATGGGATACCAAGCCAACACCATCACACACCCACACACGCACGCACGCTGCTGTTTATCTGGAATTTTTGTATTCAGAAATTAACACTATATGTATTGTAATTATATGTGCATATATCCATATAGTTAGATTTTATTATTATTATCTTAATATTTTACTATAGCCTAGTCATTATAAGTGCTCAATTTTTGATGTCTTGATGTTGATATTGAGAATTATATTATGTATATATATATTTTATATATATATATATATATATATATATACACACACACACATATACATATACGGAGGATTAATGTCGTTTTCATTGTAAGGTATATTTTAAACTCGATTAAAGCATTTTTCGTTTCTGAATTTGCCCAGTTGCGTGCTGTATGTGCAGCAGTTTCTATGTGTCGCAAAATCAAATTCCCTATATGCTCAGAGCGCTTACGCACTGATGTGTATGCATACTGACTTGGCGGATACCGTAGTTTATGTAACCGTTAAATATAGCATGGTTGAATTGTAGCTGCTCAGAGTTGAATGTTGGATGAGGCGAAATTGTTAATTTCTTATTATACGCAACGCACCAACTATGATAGTATGTTTTACTTTCATTGATATACATACATATATATATATATATATATTTATATATTACGTTTGAGTAGACAAAATGCGTTATAAACACGATATTGTGTACTACGATAACTATACGCTCGGATATAAGTCAATAACATTCACAGCTGTGAAACTCTGGACTGATCACTAATGTATATTAAAAAGTTATACCCTTTTCAAAATTTAAACAGTGTTATAGAGATAACCTATTACAAAACTATCAGGAGTGTATCAATACACTGATATATTGATATACTCCTGAAACTATATATAACTGATCCAGACGTTATGTTTATAATTTGCAATGCTACTATCAGTATTGTAAATTGTAATTTGTATTGTTTGTTCATCGTTTGGTAATATACATTACATTACTACATTATTTTACATTATACTGTAGCGACCAATATTATACTTAAATTATATTCCAGTGAAACATATTTATGTCATTAAGAATATACGTCACTATGCCAATGACGTCGCACGCTAGCATCAATGCGGAACTTTGATGAAGTTCACTATAATCTCACGTAATGGATACTTGATGACGGCACGAGGAAATATTAGTATTCCATTAGTCACGTAGTGGATACTTGACGACGCGGGCCGAAATTATCTGCCGTGAAGAGCCTAGTGATCTCTGAGGACGAGAGTAATACGCACCTGTTAGAGACAAAGGGAAGATGGAGACGCCTGCGCGAGGCATAAGAGCAGGAGGATGATGAATAGGGTTAACGCGCCCACGTCGAGGAGGAATCCACGAGCTAACCCACGCGCCGGTGTGAGTTAACCCACGTTGCACCTGTTTGTTCACCTCCGGTGTTATCTTGTTAATAAAGGAACATCGTGTCCCCCTACTATCAGTCTTTTCTAATTTACTCCCTTACTTATTATCCTACCCTTCTCTTTCACGCCTGTGCGTACCGTCAAACCTCCTGATAATATCATATAATATACAAATAATACATAAATATATAATAATTAAATAATATATAATAAATATATCAATACTTCTACGTTTTATATTGAAGATTAACCGTTTTATTATTTTTGTTTTGTTTTATATATTATATAGTAACTTCGGACTATTGCACAGAACAGATCTATTGTATCAGTAAAGCGGTCAGGTTATTTTGCTATTATGTTATCATATATCATTTATTTATACATTTAACGATTTTCGTTGTTTGTCATTTGTTTTGATTATGCTCTTTTTCATATGTTAATTACAGCATTACTAATCGGCTACTATCAGAATTTTATGACTCAGTTGCAATCCTATAACTTGTGACCATACTCCTAGGAGTGGGAGAGTCCAGTGACCTGCGAATCTTTCACCACTCCTGTGGTTCACATGATAATTATGTACTGTAACGTGTTATTTCTTGCATTTGTGTCGTTGTACAGTGTTAAAATACTAATTATTTATTAATAAACATTTTTTTAATTTGAACCTGAATTGGAATAAACTAGTCTATTGAAAAGACACATGTTCTGTTTATTTCCTTATTTTACAAAATTGGGAATTTCTGTTAAACTCCCAAGCTTTTTAACAGTGTGCGTATCTGCTAAAAGTGTTGATTACTGAAAGTACTCTGGAAAGTATTCTTTTTGAATCTGCTTTTTGTTAACTTTCCCCATGTTGTTGCGTGGTATAGATTCCACACATTTAACGATGCTTGGAACACTGTAAGAAGCCATTACACTCTTTCCCCACGCTTTCAAGTCATGGGCCGTGATGCACACACCGTCTTTCATTACTAAGAGAGCTGCAACTCGCTGTCCCCACGTAATGTCTGGCAACCCTACAACCACTGCTTCCACAATACTGACGTGCTGCAATAGATCTCGCTCCACATCCAGTGCACTTATTTTGTAGCCACCACTCTTAATGATGTCTACGCTCGTCCTCCCAAGAATCTTGTACATGCCATTCTCGAATTGGGCAGTGTCTCCTGTGCATATAAATCACAAAAGATATAACAGACTAACACGTAATAAGCATGGTCACATTAGTTACTCAAGAAAAAAAGAGACAATGTGAAGTATAGTTATGTCATGTAATGACTGCCATTCCAATATGACGCATGCACGCACACACTCACCCCACAGGGATGAGTTTATACAATTATTTAGTACTAGCGGGATACCCGGCGTTTCCCGGGGAAATCAGTGGCGTTACTCAGTTGGTGACCGCTTGGTTGAAAGGAAAATACCCAAAAAAAATTAACTATCGATCTATCTATCTATCCATGCATCCATCCCATTCCATGCCATGCCATCCCATCCCATCGCACCGCATCCCATCCCATCCCATCCCATCTTATCGCATCCCATGCCATCCCATGACATGCCATGCCATGCCATCCCATGCCATGCCATGACATCCCATGCCATGCCATCCCATCCCATCCCATCGCACCGCATCCCATCCCATCCCATCGCACCGCATCCCATCCCATCCTATCCCATCCCATCGCACCGCATCCCATCCCATCCAAAACAGTAAAAAATAATAAGAAATCAAAAGATAAGACATTAAACATAAAAAATACAAATTAAAAAGTAAAAAAGTAAAAATAATACATACTAAAGAGGTAGGTAAAGGGAAAAAAAGGAAAAAAGGGGAAAATAAGTTCCCCAGCTCAGACTCGAAATCCAGGTGTAGGAGACGGATGTTCTAGCAATTACGCCACTGCGCCGTTAAGGGTACACACCATGGATTCACACGTACATGATGTTAATCTGTACGCACCGCCATCTATTGATGAATAGAATTTTTATCAATTTTTAACTTTTTAAATTTTCATGCTTTCCTCCCAGACGTGCTGATTCTGAAAATATCTTTAGTTTTCCTCTAGGCTGCAGAGTTCTCTAGTTATGCGAGTACGGACTAATTCGGCTGAACAACTTTAAATATATAGATTTTCCTCTAGGCTGCAGAGTTCTCTAGTTATGCGAGTACGGACTAATTCGGCTGAACAACTTTAAATATATATAGATATATTACAAAATATAGGCAAACACTAGTTTCTAGTGATGGCAAATGATTGAAAAATAGTACTCGCCTGTTTTAAACCATCCATCCTTTGTGAAAGCTGCTTCGGTTTCGCTAGGTTTATCCCAATACTCCTTAAACACAGCTGGACCTCTAACATACAGCTCACCAACCTTTGAAATAAAGTTTAATTTGGTACATCACTGGGATGGCCAATAAAAGTAAACATCATTGCATGTTTACGATTACATTACAGTTCTTATGGCATATCGGATTTTGATCTGGTATTGTCGAACTCTTGCATAAAGCTGGACAACCTCAATTCCAAGGTTTCAAATTACTAGTAACAATTAGTGTAAAGAATAGACAGCTTAATAATACATTAAAAAGAGCACTGATTAAAAAGAGATGATTAAGGTGCGCAGTAACACATATAATCATGCATATACCTCATGATTCATTCCTTCTGCTACTACAGTTTTTCGGTCGTCTCCATGGCAAATCGCATCATAACCATTCGCAGAATAAAAGTTGGGTCTTGCAATGCACACCTCAACTCCTGGCATAGGGTTTCCCACGGAACCTAACATAAGCATAACTGCAGGTGATACAGTTGATCACTGACATAGAAACGTAAGTAAAACAGCAATGTTCGCTACATATCAGGGCACATACACCAATCTACTGTTATCCAGGGTATGAGATATTTCCTACAATAATACGCCACACTACAAAAGTAATGCATTCTAGAAAAACCATCCCTTATGGAAAAATCCGTAATGTGAATAGCGTTTGCTCGTTAACTCCTATCATGGAATTGGATATACATTCCTATGGGAAATCTTTCAGCTAAAAATGTACTAGAGATACAATTATGGATGGAAGTAAACATTTTTAAACATGTATCAAAGACGACATCACAAATTATTTATTAAATTAATTTTACATAATATGATAAGTATGTCACTTATTGAGTAGAGAAACCCATGCATTATTTTACATCATTACATAAGAGCAAATTTTCGTTTGGTATGATATGAGGAGTGGTGATAATTTACAAATTAGGCATGTGCGAATTTTTCTAATCCCATTTTAACAATAATAAGCTGGTTACCAACAACAATATAATAGATGTTCATAAATAAACATCTTGCTTTGTTCTATCCTCTTACATGGAGCATCTGATGCAGTATGTTTGCATACATAAACGACTGCAATGTGCAAACAAAAGCAGTATTTAAACATATACCAGGAGTTCGGGTTCCGTGTAAAGGGTTGGACAGTGCCATGCCAACTTCTGTCATTCCATATCGCTCCAGAAGTGTATGGCCAGTAATATCTTTCCACTTGCGCAAGATTGGCTGAGGTAGAGCAGCTGACCCACATACCATTAGTCTATAAGTGTAAAAAAAATAACCATAGACATAGATCCTTATATTGGCAGCAAGGACAGTTGGGGCCTCAAATATCTGACATCTTTGTTCACCTTTCTTTTTTTATCTGTTAGTAGTCAGTGTGACAGCAGTTCTCAAAAAGCTCTGAGCGCTACACACCATTAGTCAGTTGTCAAGACAAATGCATATCTAACCAGTGACCACCAGTATTCCCTTAGTCCCATACAGTGATGTAAATCCTACTAAAAAATGACAACTTTCCAGGCACAAATCCATCTACGGCAAATTATGATCAATGTAAATTATCACAAAATGTGAAACGAACACGGTTTGACATCCATACATGACGAGTGCATACCTAACTTTTTCTGAGCAAATAGCTTTTATATATTCGTGAGCCCTCCTAATGGAGATTCCACATTGGAACCTGGCCTCATGGTCTTCAATGAGCTTTGCATAAACGGTTGGCACAGCATGAAATACGTTCACTCTGTGCTCGGTGTCTACAGTCGACAGCAACTTAAACCAAACCTATTAATAAATCCAGAATGTATAATATTAACATAACCAATAACTGCGAGACACATTATAGTACGTGTATACTGACAAAAAATATCAAAATACTTTCATTTACAGTGTCAGCAAAATACATGAATACATAGAGACACACATATAGATCTTGATTAATACTGCTATTTTTTAAGAAACAACACGCTAATTACAAAAGATTTATCCACAATCCACATGTGGGCAATTACTTTGGGAGCATTGAATTCAGGCAGCATGACACAGGTGGCGCCACAGTACAGTGGTGTCATGAGAGCATTGATGATACCGTGCACATGATTCAGAGGTAACACATGCAAGCAGACGTCATTCCTTGTCCATTTCCATGTTTGTATCATGCTCATCATCGATGCCTGAAATAAAAATTTATATTGCAACTCTGTTCAGACAACTATCACTTTCTTAATACCCAATCACAAACAAGTAATTTGACAAGAGCTACCCATGTGATGCCCTTTACACAGTCTATAATGGGCCATTCATCTCAAAACCATTATTATTTTAATAGAATATGACCAGATCCCACTATCATATAAATAACAAAAACCAAACATGACAAATTAATGCGTTAATGTGTATACGTATCAATGATATGGCCATGCTCATATTGGGCAGGGGAATATGCAAGTACCTGTAGATTAGCGTGCGTCAGCACAACACCTTTCGCCGGACCTGTTGTTCCACTTGTGTAAACTATCATTGCTCTTCTAGAAGCATACTCCTCGTCAGTTAAACCTAAGAGCGGCTGCCTCTGACACGTCATGTCCGACGCAGCGGCATCTTCAACCTGATCTTCCTCATCGAGATGGAGGATCTGCAGTCCTCTACTCTCCACGATGCTCTCTATAGCAGGGCTGAACTTCTTTGTTGTCAGAACGATGGAACACCGACTGTCAGCGATGAAGTACGCTAGCTGAGGTGTTGGATGGGTGTGATGTAGGGGAACAAACACTCCTCCTGCCATCCAACATCCCCACTGCGCTGTGACATAGGAGACGTCAGGTGGGCAAAGCACTGCCACCCTGGCTTCTTTAATGTCAAACTGCTCACGCAGTGCGTGGCGTATGCGCTGGGCAGTGGCTTCACTGCGCTTGAGCAAATCCTTGTATGTATGTACACCATGGCTATCTACGAGTGCTGCTTTATCTCCATGATGTGCAGCTTTGACAAAGATTGAGTCTGTTCGTTGGTGAGTCGAACCTATTGCTCTTACACAGCTCAATGCACCACATCGGAATTTCCAAACTGGCAAATGATGAGGTACAAGGGCCCAGCACAACTTCCTTGTAACATATAGTTTTTGTAGAACCATGTTTCTGGAGATGAGAGATTTGAGTTCACCTAGCACCATGCAGCGACTAGCCGTTTCATAACTTATGCAGTGACATGTATATTAAACCACGTTTCACACCTTTGCTCCATATTCCTGACATTTTGACTCTTCACAGCAACTGCAAAACATGTAGCACTTCATTCATGATATGTATCAAAAATGTATCAAAAATGTATCATGATAAACACATGTATATCCCAAAGAATACATGCGATCACGGTATCATTAGCAATAGTGATGCTGGTATAGCTCATAAATCAGGAATAATTCGTTTCACCATGGCTCTCCACAGGTCTATATATATAAGCAGGAGTTAATGAGACAAAGGAGTTTGACACGGATTTGGTACTGATTTCACTACATTTTTGTCATACAAGTTCGATGTGAATAAAAATACAAATGTATACAAACAAGAGCTTCTTTTGTTCACTGGTCCTTATTTTATCTTCCGGTAGTATTACAAACCGCGTAGCTTCCTTCGTTTTGACATAAATCATACTTTTGCACGACATGGTTTTCACGTTATTTACCGTCGTGTGGCGTTGCCAAGCCGCAAATTCTCATGCACAGCAACTCGAAGGAGGCGCGGCAGGGATCGTGTCTCCCGTACGTTATCTCGTGAAAAAGTTTTTGTTCGGCTAACAAAGCCGGGTGATGACAACGTTAACTCTCGCCTTTATCACATACTATTGGTGATGATAAGTAAGGAGTAAACACATGCGTTTGCCTGTAATTACACAGTAACGGTTGCTATGCAAAACACATATGCGAAAAGCTACAATCAGCTGGAGCGTCAATTTACCCGCTAAGATTCATACACATCATTCCTCCGCGGGTGAAGTAGTTCAGATATTTTACCAGCGCAGCGTTTATTAAAAAAAAAACTGCTGGATTCAACCATAAAAACAAAGCATTCTAACTATAGTTTAAATGTAAAATAGTTTAAATTTTTAAACCCAGCATGGGCACAACTTAATTTCTACAGAGTGGCTATATGCCCGGCAGCTGGCATATATCTGACGGCTGCCGGGCACGGTCTCCGATTTCCTAAATGCCCGGTTTTTAATTTTCAGCGTTATCTCAAGTAAACAAGGGATAGGGTTAGGGTTAGGGTTAGGAACTGCCGGGCATTTAGGAAATCGAAGACCATGCCCGGCTGCCGGGCATATAGCCACAGCGTAATTTCTAAGCGCATTTTCTGCACTCGGCTAGACTATACGGCCTAAATTCCTTGCTGCGCCTCCTTCGTGTTGCTGTGCATGAGAATTTGCGGCTTGGCAACGCCACACGACGGTAAATAACGTGAAAACCATGTCGTGCCAAAGTATGATTTATGTCAAAACGAAGGAAGCTACGCGGTTTGTAATACTACCAGAAGATAGAATAAAAAATTCAGGACCAGTGAACAAAAGAAGCTCATGTTTGTATACATTTGTATTGTTATTCACATCGAACTCGTACGACAAAAATGTAGTGAAATCAGTACCAAATACGAGTCAAACTCCTTTGTCTCATTAACTCCTGATATAATTATAAGTTATAACATATCTCTAGTGACAGTACTAGTAGTGTTGCTCATAAGGTCTATGTCCACCAGGGTACTGCCGGAACGTACCCTGGGTACGGTCCAGTATACCGGAACGTACCCTGGTCACTATTTGATATGGTTAGGGTTAGGATTAGGCCGGGTTAGAGTTCGGGTTAGGGAGTAGGCATAGGTGACTCCCTAGCCTCGTTAGTGGAGTAGGCGAGGTACGGTCCGGCATATTAGATAGTACCAGGGTACGTTCCGGTATACCCCACCGTACCCAGGGTACGTTCTGGCAGTACCCCGGGAGACATAGACCCTCTCAGCAGTAGTGTTCCACCCCGGGCTTGCTCCACAAGCTCGTAGTCTATGCCCGGGCAGTACAAATTCAATACTCAATACAATAGATGGTTAAATTAGCGTGACCAAGTGCTGAAAACATTGAGACCGGGCTGTAAGATTGTTGCCACTGCAATATTTTGAGAAAACTATTTCTAAACTACAGCAAACACGATAAATTACCAAATGCAATCACTTTGCATTATGTGTATGGGCGCGGCCATCTTTCCTAATTACCCATAGGCGCCCTCTCCTGGCCAGAAACGTAACTTTAGCTCTGGACACTGCCAAGCCACTCAGATTTATTATAACGTTATCAGGAGTGTTACAGTGTATAATATAGATTATGATATATATTATACACTCCTGACGTTATTATATACAACTCAGTGGTCGAGCCTTATCAGCTCCGCCACATCAAGGGACTGTCCTATAAGGAAAAGTAAACAGGGAAGCCACGAGCGAAAGATGAGAGAAGGAATATAAGTCAGAGCAGGGAAGTCAATGGGACGGGGGGGGGGAGGGGGGCGGCTAGCCTGGGAAAGAATAGTAAAAGTCGAACAATCAGAAAAAGGAGATAACGGGATATGAGTCGAGCAATTAAGGTACGAATTGATAATGAAAAGAAGGGAGAAATGAGGAGACAATAGACAACGACGATATATTTTTTACATATATATATATATTATATACGCATAATATCAGAAAGAAGTTGAGAAGATCACAGGTTGAATAAGTGAATGCAAAATAATAGATGATAGTGTAAGTATGTACTTACACTACGATCAGGAGTAAGATATAGGATCCTATAGTATCTTACTCCTGCTACGATTATATCATCTTCTTGATGATAAAGGGTAATAAGGAACAGTGGCAGATGATCGAGGGATAAGACTTTCACTCAATTTTCCATATTCCTGGATTAGCCTGTTCGCTCTAACAACTCTGATGATAAATTTTCTTATCCCTTTTGTTTTCTCTTATTCTTGCTCCATCTTTCTTTGTTCACGTTTTGTCTCATTCTAGCTCTATACACCCTACCTCTCCATTTTTATGGGTGGGTGCAGTGCTAGTGTACCTACTCTTCTAATTTCCGTTGATTCAAGTGCATTTCATCATTCTTCTGTACCAACTGACTACTGTAACAAAATTTGTGTTTGTGAGTGGAATGCCCTGTATTTCAGATATCGTGATCTAAGACTCTTGGCTTGCACGCGCGCACGTACGCACGTACGCACGCATGCACGCACAAATACACATACACACACATAACCATAATATCTTAAAGATGATTATAAAATAACAAAAACAAAAAAATTATATTCATAATGGCATATAATTAAAAATATATTTCTATAGATATTCACACTCAATTATACATTTATATAGGTATTCAGAGTTTGAAAAATATATTCCACTATATACAAGTATATATATCTATATATATATATATGTATATATATAAACAACATACACTGTCCTATAAAACTATGAAACTGTACTTCAATTAAACACCCCATAATTTATTGATTTCACATTAAACATCTGAATCAGAAAGGGTATTATACGATATCCTGCTGATAGAAAATAAATGCAATGAAATTTTCTAAGCTATTTGGTCATTTGATTTTATTCCTCTGCATGAGCATAATCGCTATACTCATACAGTAACACGATTATAACTACCGATCACTTCAAATATAAGCCTATCATTCAAAAATAATGCGAATATCAATAGAGCATGAATTATAGTTATGAGATCTTTCTTTGCCAATTGCACAATTATTGTTCGATTACAAAGTCAAGTACGTCCACGTTGTAACACGATGAACATAGATAAGTATATGTATAAGCCTCGTCTACACGACGAACCTTAAGCGTTAAGCGTTAACTCAAGTTAGCGATTATGTAGCGTCTACACGACAACACCCGATAACGATTATTACCGATTTATTATGCATGCGTGCGTGCGTGTGTATGTAAACGTGCGTGTGTGTGTGTGAGTGCGTGTGTACGTACACGTGCGTGCGTGCATGCGTGAGTGCGTGCGTGTGCACGTACATGTGTGCGTGCGTGCATGTGCATGTACACATGCGTGCGCACGTACACGTGCATGCATGCGTGCGTGCGTGTGTACCTACACGTGCGTGCATGCGTGCGTGTACACGTACACGTGCGTGCATGCGTGCGTGCGTCCGTGTGTGTGCACGTACACGTGCGTGCCTGCATGCGTGCGTGCGTGTGCACGTACACGTGCGTGCAAGAGTGTGTGCGTGCGTGTGCACGTACACATGCGTGCGCACGTGCACGTGCGTGCGTGTGTGTGCACGTACACGTGCGTGCGTGCGTGTGTGCGCGCGTGTGCATGTGCACGTAGACGTGCGTGCGTCGTAGACTGGCGAGGTTAAGCTAACTCGCGTTAACGCTAACTCGAGTTACCTTAACTCGAGTTACCTTAACTCGAGTTAAGGCCCCGTGTAGACGCTTAACTCGAGTTAAGGTTCGTCTTGTAGACGAGGCTTATATGTTTATAATAATATTATTAGTCACAAGTTTACACATACCATTTTTCAAGGTTTACATTGATCAAGGGTTCATTTGCATTTTATAAATTTGATTAAAATATTGTTTTCTAGCTACAGCAAGAACTGGTCAAGATCCACTGCAATTACAGTACAACGTCCAGGAAAATCAAAAGTAAGTTATGACATCAGCAGTGACTAGAATTATAGTGAAGATTTTGTTCATTGTACGATAGGTCAGTGTAGTTAGATTCTCCTACCAGACATCTGTCTCTGAAGCACAGACTGAGCCACATCCTCTGGTAGTCGCGGAGGGGGTACAGGTGGTGGATTGCTTACTACACCAGCAACCACTTGGCTACCCTGTCTGTCTGGTTTCTCTAGACCCGCAGGTTTCCATGATTCACCTTTCATTGCAGCCTGCCAATAGATCACAAGTTCACAATGAAGATAACTTTTTAAACAAGGACAGAGATTTTAGAGTATATAAATTTGCGTATATACTTTCCCTATATACTACTATACCTTTAACCTAAAATGTGTATGCAACTATGTGTGTATACCTTATCCATATTTTTACATACTATTAACCACAGAACATGCTACATAACATTAGACAAACTCCAGCCTTGCAAGTCAAATTGGCAAAGAAAACAAAGCAGAAAATATTAAATATCGAACAGTGTGAATTTGTTCTTCTTGCTGAGCAGGAGAAATGCTGTCTATAGCCGGATAGATGGTACATACCACAAAATAAATTATACTTGTGCAAAAAAAGCATATTCCACCAAGTACTATCGGAAGTTGAAAACAGCATGGCACCCCAATCCTGAAATAATAAACAAAAACTACAAAATCCATATAATTAATTATATTTCAAATCGCTACGACTGCTTCTCCATGATTTCCGTTATATACATTTACATTATCGTGTCTTGCACTGCTTTTAGACTATGGAATCCAACATTCTGTAAGAGGTCTTACTATATTAGTAAAGTCGAAATTAAAATATGCATGGGTGGAACTAGCTCCAAATAATTAACTTATATTACTATATTAGAAAACAATATTTTAATCAAATTTATATAAATGCAAATGACCCCTTGATCAAAGTAAACCTTGAAAAATGGTATGTGTAAACTTGTCAAGTTATATGTCAAGTTTAGAAAATGAGTCAACAAGGCTTGGTCATTTATTTGGCCTATGCTATAAGATCTGTTTACAGCCTTGGGGGGATAGAACTGGAGTAGTGTAGTAACAAAGAAGCAATACACTGGTGATGAATGTATCCACAGTAAAGGTACTTACAAGATATATAAGATAAAGCGGATGAAGTAGTTCTGACTGAAAAATCCAAGTTTGCTCAAAGCTACTGTGATGAACCGTTGATACCTGTCATAAAAATGCATGCTAACATGAGCTATAAACGTGCACATGTATAAGTGTGGGAACAGAGTGCATTTCACCCAATTGCAATATATAACAACTGGTTATAGTCACAAGAAAGCCAATGGTTAGCAGCAAGATACCTATACTGATAATAGCCTTACTAATTCCAGCTTAATGCTCTAGATATACTCACATTCTCTCATTTGTCGTTCCCTTCATGCGTTTGCCCCGGGGATATTCGAAAAGTCCAACAAGTATGCTGATTATGCTATTGGGCTAGGTCAAGGTTATATACGAAGAGTTACACTTTTAAGAAATAGTAATCTCTACAGAGTTTAAACTTGTGCAATTTACCATCAACTATTTTGTTATTCCTCCAACCTCGAAATTAAAATAATCCAAATAAGCTCCAAATAATTAACTTATGCTAATAAGATATTTCAGATGATGTACATTACAATAATATACATTAGACTAAAAATCCTAGCTCTGCTTTATTGGCAGCTAATAGTAATTATTGTCAAATACAAACATACAATAATAAATTTCTTGAATTATTAATTTCTTGAATCTAGTGCACAACATGAAAAGATACATGCCGTATAGTCCAAATCCCCAGTTTTTGAAAACCTGTGTGATGCCCATAACGCCACCAATAAATGTGACTGAAAAAAGCAATATACGTACTGTTATGAACATATGTATCATGTATGTCCTGTAATATTTATATGGATATTCATATGTTCATGATAATATATATGCATGGGTTCAACAAAAATAATTTTTATGGTTTATAATGGAAATTTGCCACTGCCTATTTTTACCAACTGAGCATAATTTGGCAATTATGACCGAATTGTGTGCATTAAGCAGTAAGTTCCATAAATCATTTGAAATTGCTGTATTTCCCATATGTGAACCCCTATGATCGGCACATGTTATCCACATATATCTATACATATATACATATGTCTAATATATACTTACGCAAGGCACTGGTTAGTGCCTGTTCATTTGCCCACATGGACCACTCAATTTGGCGCATCTTTTGGTATTTACAGAATATAACGTATTTCCTGCAGGAAAATGAAATAAATCCAAAAGACATTATCATGGCAACAACATTTCATTTGAATATGACTGTGGGAATTTGTAACACAACACAGCCATGTACAAACGTATTTTAAATATGATTACTTATCATCTAGATGTGCTTATTTCAATATAGCGTGAATTAAAGCAATTTAGCTATGGTATGAAGCCATACGCGAGAGGTATCGCTCTGCACAATCTCATTGGTAACTTTAGTCTGTTGTTTGATGCTTACTCTCAATCACAGGCACATATGCGAAAACACATATGCAGGGCCCAAATTATCCTTGATCTGGCACTTGGAACGTTTCAATAATAAAACGATGGTGAATCACTGAATAAACACAAAATGCATAATCAAAGTCTCGATGTCTACGTGGTTTTCCTGCCCGAGTGAGTCAGTTTTCTGCCTGCTCAGTCAGTGAGTCAGTGCCTGAGCACTACCTGGGCACTGCCAGAGCATTACCTGAGCACTACCTGATCACTAGCCTATGTAGATACAATAATGTAACCCAACAAGAGTAGGGTACTACTCTTGTTGGGTTACATTATTGTACCTATAGCCTATGCAGTGTCTGAGCACTGCCTGGGCACTACCTGAGCACTGCCTGAGCACTACCTGAGCACTGAGTCAGTGCTAGAGCTATGCCTGAGCCAGATGCCTGAGTGAGTCAGTGACGCTGAGAGGGTCCCTGGTACTATCTAATATGCCGGACCGTACCTCGCCTACTCTACTAACGAGTCTAGGGAGTCTTGTCCATCCTTCAATCCTGGGCCGAGACATGCGATTTAACGCCCAGAAGTGTTACATTCTGCGTGCAACACGGAAAAAAAGACACTATCGTACTTCTACGAAATAGATGGAAAATTTCTCCAGGAGGTTGAGTAAACTCTGTATCTCGGCGTAATTCTCTCTAACACCCTGAAGATATCAATAGTTTATGTGCGAAAGCCAACAGCACCATTGGCTTCGTCAAAAGGAATTTGAAATACGCGCCCAAAACGCTGAAAGCGGCATACAAATCTCTCATTCGGTCTAAGCTAGAGTATGCCTGCACAGTCTGGGACCCACATTTAAAAAAAGACAGAAAAAATTGAAATGATCCAACGCCGCGCAGCTAGATTCGTCTGCAACGATTATGGCAGAACCAACAGCGTAACTGCAATGTTACAATCACTTAATTGGCCGAATCTTCACCTACGCCGTAAAGAGAAGCGACTCAACCTTCTCAACAAAATTCTCTCTGGAAGTACTGTGATCCCAAAAGTCCAGTACATCAGGATGAGTCCATCGCGCACAAGGAGCAAAAACGACAACAAACTCGCAGTCATTAGAACCTCAACAAAAGAATTCAAGAACTCATTCTTTCCACGGACCATCGTGGACTGGTATGCCTGCACACAGACCGTAATCGACGCCATCTGTGTCGCGGTCGCAGCCGAGAGCGCCTAATTTCACCATGCCCCACCACCTGCGTCATAATACGCGTATACGCGGTCGACGCAGTACACAATCAAGATCAATAGTCGCCTACGCCTACTCCCTAACCCTAACCATATCAAATAGTTACCAGGGTATGGTCCGGTATACCCAGGGTACGTTCCGGCAGTACCCTGGGGGTCATTGACCCTATGAGCGTCAGTGAGAGAGTGACTATTAGACTGAGTGTCAGTGCCACAGTGCGAGTGGCAGACACGCAGCTAGTAGGGCCTGCATACCTCCCAAATCCCATTGGTTGATACAAATCACATGTCTGAAACTCCTGTTTTAATAAAACGTTTATGGTGCATTGTGACCCTAACCCTAATCCTAACCCTAATTAATATTTAATTAAAAAAATAACTAGATTTGTATCAACCAATGGCCATTTGGGAGGTATGCAGGCCCTAGCTGCGAGTCAGTGGCAGTGGCAGTGGCGCTCAAGGGGTCGTTGTCGTAACAGGTACTACAGATATGTACCCGAGGTACATATATGTATACACAAAGTGTGGCCCCAGACTTGTACTACAGTACAGTACGGTGATTGGATAGGATGATGTTAGTTGATAAGATAGGACTGGACATCTTCTCTATCCCTGAGCCCAGAAGTGTACCCTAATCCTAACCCTAACCCTAAACATACCTCATATAAAAATATAAACATAATACTAAACAACTTCAAACTACCTCGGGTACATATCTGTAGTACTAGTACCTGATACGACAACGACCCCATCTCATCTGCGGCAGTGGCAGTGCCAGTGCCAGTGGCAGTGGCACTGCCGCACTGCCACTGCCACTGCCTGGCACTGCCACTGGCACTGGCACTGGTAGTCGATATAACTTGTATTTATTCATTACCAGTTTAATCTTGAAACGGTTCAAGTGCTAGAGCAGCAAACATATTATCAGTAACAAACACTAGTGACAAAGGTTAGTACTATTACTAATATAACTCACCAAAAGACTACAAAAGTACAAATCTAACTCAGTAAACTCAGCGTGTAGCAGGAAGAACTGTCTTTAGATGGACCCTATTTTCCATGATCCTAGGCCCCAATCATCTTACTCTGTAAGTGCGTAGGTTGATGTATGGGAAATGAACCAGTCTATCTTTCCTGTTGCTGTTGTTACCAAAAGTTGTTGCGCCGCGGCGCCGCCCAGTCGGAAACGCAGAATGACGCGGGCAAACGGGCTCAGCATTCTCGCTTCTAAGGCCACCTATCAATATGTCTTTGAATTGATAAGAAATTCATTGATGAATAAATAATTGTATCTATGACCTATCTATACAGACATTTTAGTCTATTAACTAGTGTATTATTTCTATGGCCCCAACTTGCCTGTCAAATCTCGTGCGCACACCGCACGCACGAGGGCACCACTGGCACTGCGTCGATCATGGCGTCGATCGTCGATGGATGGGAAAGATCAGTAGCCTGAGTAGGAAAGCCGAAAAGGTACTTCATTCACTGTGGGATTAGATGATAATAAATAATCGCGAAATATATATACGTCCAACGTTTTACTAAATAAAACGTGGTTGTTTCCAACATTACTTGTGACATTCAGCCCATGCTTCAAGTTAATCAATAAATCGTGGCATGGCATGTTATTCAATTGTGGTATGCTTTCAATGTTTCATGACTAGTATAAGAATTATTCCCTTGGTTGAATGACATGTTGTTGATTAAATGTGTAATGACTGGTTATATAAGAGCTGAGCAAATAATCATCTTTCCAAAATCCATCTTTCATAAATTTTGCTGGAATATTATTTAGTAGCTTTGACAGTAGGCCTATCTCTATCAATTTAAGCACCTTCACCTTGACTTGAGTACCTCTAGTCTAGGCTCTAGATCTTCCTCTCCTACAATGGAAAAAGTAAATGTATTTTCTAGTGCGCCTTTAAAGTGTGTATTGGGTCATTCCGTGTCAAATCACCAAAAAAAAATGGAAATTTACACCTGACCTACTTCAAATTGGCTGAAATTTGGTTTATGGGCATGGGGTAATTTAGGCTGAAAAGCTGAAATTTCAAATTTCAGCTCCATCGGACAAACGCCAAACGGTTTTCACGCTACGCCACGCCCTTTTTTGGCGAGTTTGGCCAAAATGGACGCACCCAGCAATTTTCAAATGGTTATATCTCTGTAACTACTAGGCCAAATTGGTTGATATGGGTGTCTTTGGAAAGCTATACTTGCATAGGCAATCCAAATCTGTCATTATTTGTTATATAGAAGCAGTATAAAGTTTGATGACTTTTTGACCTTTACTTTGACCTTGAATTTGACCCTGTGGATCACGTAACCTTGAGATGAACTTCATTGAAAATTATACCTCAACATTTTTACCTTTTCTACATAATATACAAAAATTTGAGATATAATATTTTTTGTTTGCTTTCCAGCTCTTCTCAAAGTTGGCATAGTAGGTGCAATAACGCCTATATTCCTATGCAATGCTGTACATGTAGGCACATATTTATACCATACCAATCTATTTAAGATATCAAGTTAAACCCAAACATTGGCTTTGCTGTACATAACCTGATTGAGAATGACAGGTGGCAATAACATTCTAAATGACTATTCAGTATAATGGAAAATCATTATATTACCATGTTCTCAATTATCAATAATTCATTGATCATCAATGATCAAGTCCGGATGCACCTTTGAAATCCTCGCAGCATCGTTTTCTGAGATAAAGTACTTTCTGGAAGAGGATGATGTAAGAGATGGGGTGTTGATTGTACACAGAATATCATCTTCTGTAACCCAGCATTGATCTGTTTCCAATGGCCATTTGAATCGCTTGGTAGGTCCATGAAGGTGCATGAAATTGATGTGGTAGTCACCAAACTCCTCCGAAATTTCGTCCATCATGCCAATCCACGGAAAGCCGTCATAAAGACAGCAGACCAAGTTTTGTTCCTTTATTTCTGATTGCACAGATGGTTCTGGTTCTAGTTCTGCATCATTACTGTCTCAGAACTTCTTTGCAACATCACATGGCAAGAGTGCCTGTGACGGTATAGGAGGGACTGTCAAGCGACTAGTCACCAAGGCTAGCCTGCAGCGCCCATATAATGACCAGATTCTGACAGCGAACGGAATTATGGATTTCTACGTGGAGAATATCCCTGGTATCACGTTTTTCAATGTGACACCAGAGGATGTAACTCAATCAGCTTTAGAGTTAAAGAACAGGTTTGACATGGTGAAAACTATTAAAGGGACACTGCAATACCACAGATTAGTTCCAGTCTCCAACTCTACGCTACATGTGTACAAGTTGAGTAACCAAGCTGGCCCTGCGGATTTAGTACATGTTTCAGACAGTAATGATGCAGAACTAGAACCAGAACCATCTGTGCAATTAGAAATAAAGGAACAAAACTTGGTCTGCTGTCTTTATGACGGCTTTCCGTGGATTGGCATGGTGGACGAAATTTCGGAGGAGTTTGGGGACTACCACATCAATTTCATGCACCCTCATGGACCTACCAAGCAATTCAAATGGCCATTGGAAACAGATCAATGCTGGGTTACAGAAGATGATATTCTGTGTACAATCAACACACCCCATCTCTTACATCATCCTCTTCCAGAAAGTACTTTATCTCAGAAAACGATGCTGCGAGGATTTCAAGTGTGCATCCGGACTGGATCATTGATGATCAATGAATTATTGATAATTGAGAACATGGTAATATAATGATTTTTCATTAGACTGAATAGTCATTTAGAATGTTATTGCCACCTGTCATTCTCAATCAAGTTATGTACAGCAAAGCCAATGTTTGGGATTAACTTGATATCTGAAATAGATTGGAATGGTATACATATGTGCCTACATGTACAGCATTGCATAGGAATAGGCGTTATTGCACCTACTATGCCAACTTTGAGAAGAGCTGGAAAGCAAACAAAAAATATTATATCTCTAATTTTTGTATATTATGTAGAAAACATGTTGAGGTATAATTTTCAATAAAGTTCATCTCAAGGTTACGTGATCCACAGGGTCAAATTCAAGGTCAAAGTAAAGGTCAAAAGGTCATCAAACTTTATACTGCGCGACTATAACAATAACTGACAGATTTGGATGGCCTATTCCAATTTAGCTTCCAAAGACACCAATATTAACGCATTTGGCCTGTAGTTACAGAGGATCATGACCATTTGAAAATTGCAGGCGGCGGTGCGTCATTTTGGGCCGCAAATTGCCAAAAGGCCGCTGGCCGATAGCGCTGAAACCGTTTGTCCGACGAGACTTGAATCTTGAATTTCAGCTTTTTCAGTCCTAATAATTACCCCATAAAGCAATTTCAGCCAATTTTGGAAATGGGGTTAAGGTGCTACCATTGGGCTGCCATCTGACACGGATGACCCTACTGCCGAGATTTTGCTCAGAAAACTAATATAGCTGAATATTAGTCTCACCTGACAGCGGAAAATATCACTGATATACACCACATTAAAAATACTAAGATTTTATGGAGTTATACTTATAGCATAGAAAATTGGATATGAACACATCGTAACAGCAATGCATTTGATTGTGTCGCGACAATGCCTAATGGCAGAATTGGTAAACTTGTATTTGTGTCGGTGATGAATTGAAAAAAAGGTGGGGCCGGTACGGTGGTTATGGCAGATAAGCGGTGGTGCCACAAGCTAATCCATACTTCCTGTTAGTTCAAGATGACAGAAAACGAATGTTTACAAAAACGATTAGTTTGAAACTGGCAGTTTTCGGTGAATACGAAGGTTCTAAGACATTTTATTGTTACTCTAGACAATTGCTGTTACTCAAGCAATAACGGTAGGTATCAAAAAAGTGGGGAAAACACTGGAAAATTCTCGCAATACACGCTTTAATTGTACGTATACCTAGGCTAGTATAATTAGTAATCCCGAACTCTAATCTTATCATCCCTTCCTTTACTTTAGTGGTAGTTCATAATACTAGTGTTACTGTAAAATTATAGGCCTATTGTTAGACGTTTAATCAATTAAGACATTTAATGATTAGGATACTGTATATAAAAGCAAATACTGTATATAAAACAATAGAAATGTTTCGTTTAAGGATGAAGGAGAAATGGCAGGTCTTCCTCTGTATTGGTATACATCTGGTGTTGTTTTCCTCGATATTTGACATCTACTTCACCACACCTCTTGTACATGGCATGACTCCATATCAACTGCCAGTATCTCCACCTGCAAAACGGCTAGTCTTGTTTGTGGCAGATGGACTGCGGGCAGACTCGCTATTTGGTGGGCATGCTAAAAGCGAAACGGCAAAATATTTGAGGTATATATATGTTTTATTGGTATACCTGCACCCCATCATCTAATTATAATTAGCCTATATGCTAACTCAAGTAAACACATCAACAAAATAGATGGTTGATAAAGCCATCTGTATTTGAAGCTATTACGTGATATGATTTTTGATAAAATGTTATTCAATGGTGGGATTTAAATGCAAATTAATACACATTTCCATATTTGTAGGCTTTCTAATAATTGTAGGTGGGAATTAGGTTATAAATAGGACACTTTTGTGTTTAGCTCATAGTCTAAAACTTGCAAAATAAAGATTAAGAAGTCCAAGTTCATCAGAAGGCAAGACAAGTTGTAGGTGTCATGACATGATAACATGGCCCGGTTTAAATATCTTTTAATGTCTAATAATGAAAGTGAATGTCTGAGAATAGAAATGTGTAGGTATATAGTATTTTAAATCAAATAAATATCATAATGTGTACTCATCTGCTAGGCCGTTTTCCTTTAAATGATGAAATACCCTGCCTAAATGAGGGAAACAATCAACTGTGAACATATTTACATAATATATACATGTGTAATGAAATTAAATAGCTGTTTGTATTTCATAGGAAAATCGTGGAAGACAGGGGTCCATGGGGTGTGTCCCATACACATGTGCCTACAGAATCTCGGCCTGGCCATGTTGCTATCATTGCTGGTATTTATGAAGATGTTAGTGCTGTAACAAAGGGTAAGGACAATTCTGGTACCGTTATTTTTGTACTTTTTGACATGTGAACATGTAAATATAGAATATGCAGTGATTGCTTGCATTTGAATCGGATAAATATTGTGTATACATAAGTAAAGGTGTTTACATGTGTTCCATCATAGATAGGTCATGTCAGCTATATAGTAGTTGCATGTTATCTCAACAACAAAGTGAAAAAAAATGTGATAAAACTCACTTTGTATGGTGGTATTTTATAAAAGGTACATTTAACCGTGTATAATTCAGACTAATTAATATGAGATTAATCTTAGGTATTGCCACTATGTCACATTTCATAGTGTCATTTCCTTTCTTAAATTAGGATGGAAAGAGAACCCAGTGCCATTTGACACCTTATTCAATGAAAGCCGATACACCTGGGCTTGGGGAAGCCCAGACATTCTGCCAATGTTTTCCAAAGGTACTAGTTTGTTTGATTATATTCTTGCTGCATACATGTAGCAGTTTTTCCTTTTTTATGATAAAAAGTTGATACTATATCAAGAAGAGATGATGAATAAATAATGACATTATGAATTCTTGCATTTGTTTTTGGATTTACTTGGAAGTGATCCAACATATGACTAATTTGTTTTTTCAGGTGCAACAGGTGACCATGTTTTCACTGATATGTATGAGCCAGACATGGAAGACTTCGCTTCCAAGGATGCATCCGTGCTTGATACCTGGGTATTTGAAAAAGTGAAGGTGTGTGTGACATATTATATATTATACACATTATATACACATATACACATTATATATCGTATTCGTACAGGAAAGCTGTCAACTGTCCTTGTATTATAGTCGCAGAATGCTTTTAAGGTAATTTAGGTCGGATATCACCACTATATATTATGGTGGGATATATTCATTCAACTTCCATTAATAAAAAATACATGTCTGAGACCTGTAGGTTTTCACAGTAGTAAAACAATGCAAACACCTAGTTAGGGCATCTTGCATATTGCCATAATTCCATTAAAGAATAAAATTTGCTATTCTAGTTCTGTTACTATGTGAAAACTTTTCAGGAACATTTACAGTCAGCAGGAAATAATGAAACGCTAGCAGATATGCTGTCCAAGGACAAGATTGTTCTATTCCTCCACCTACTTGGACTAGATACCCAGGGGCACTCTCACAGACCCATGTCTAGGTACTTTTGTAACTTGTTGGTTTTAATCTACCATACATAATATAATGCAGTAATCTTAAACCATTCTGAAAGAGTTTGTAAAAAATAGGCTATTGCAAATATATACAACTCTGTGTATGTCATATTTGTGTGGAAGTTTTGATGAATATCAATATTAGTAAATGAGTAAGTCCTCGAATATATCCGTATTGTTATTATATATTTTTTTAGTAAATTTGTGTTTTTAGGGAATACATGGAGAACATAGACCTTGTTGACAAGGGAGTGGAAACTGTTGTCAATGAAATTGAGGAGTACTTTCAACATGACCAGAAAACTGCTTATATTTTTACCTCTGATCATGGCATGACTAATTGGGGTATATATAAACTTATATTACAATTATTAGTTTGAAGCTTAAAGTTGTATTCAACATATAACTAAACCGGAACTTAGAAAAGGCAACTTAACAACAAAAATTTGATAGTTTACTACAGTAGTAAATAGATGTTGGTAGAATGCTGGTAAATACATTGCTAACAAAGTTAGTAATTTCTAATAATTAAACAATACTAGCTGGTAAATGCCTACAGTAATATGCAGATTTATACTTGTTTTTTTAACGAAAATTCAATTATGGTGACACCAGACGTCCTTTAAAATAACTGGTTTGGTATTTGGTATTTGTAGGGTCACATGGTGCAGGCCACCCACACGAGACGCTGACTCCGTTAGTTGCTTGGGGAGCAGGTTTACGTGCAGCAGAGAAAACCACAGTAACAGCCCCCCAGGATGATTATAGCAGTGAATGGGGATTGGCCTCTGTGCGACGTACCGACGTGAATCAGGCTGACATCAACCCACTCATGTCCTCACTGATTGGTGTTCCCTTCAGCATGAACTCTGTTGGTCTTCTGCCACTGGACTATCTAGAAGAATCGGATTCTTTCAAAGCACACGCTTTGTTTACCAACGCGTTGCAGGTTACAGAACAGCTCATGGTTAAAGAGAAGCAAAAGCTAGATATGACATTTTCTGTGATGGCAAGACCATTTCCTCTACTTCCTGCTTCTGAACAAAGCTCAAGAAAAGATAATGTGAAAAATCTGCTGATGGAGAAGGAGTATGAGGGAGCCATAAATGCCGGCAGAGAGCTGATTAATTTGGCATTGTCTGGACTGGACTATTATCAGACCTATGATTGGTAAATACAATTCAGCTAGGCAGACTCGTTAATATGATGCATGTTTGTTCTGACTATATTCTAACGAATTCTGGTATAATGTATGCAATATGTGTTCACATGTCATTTAAAATTATGGTATGGATTGTGGTTTTCCTTATAAACAGGCTGTTACTCAACATCAGTGTTGTGATGAGTTTCCTTGGCTGGGTTGCCTGCATCGTGATAGAAATACTGCAACATCACACAGACATCGTGCCACAGAGAAATGCACATGACCACGATGGGGAAGGCTTGCTGTATATACTGCGAGAAAACGTTCGCTTGTTACTGCTGCTTGCTGCTGTTTCAGTCTTTCTGGCTGGTATGTAATTTGTTTCAACCAATCTGCTATGTATGAGTATCATCCTATCAGAATTTATTGCTAAATGTTTAGTTAAAATGCTTTCGGCTGATACATTGTCTAGAATCCTAAATTATGCAAATGCAAATTGCTGTGTGTAACATAAATATGCACCAAAACTACATGTTAATGGAAATATTATATTTTGCTTCTGTGTTCATCTCTTTCAGACAGATCTAGCCCACCTATGTACTACGTGTACTGCTTTCTGCCATTCATCCTTTGGTCACATGTGCTGAGTCAGTATGTGCAATTTTTGAATGCTCTAACTAGTATTTAAGCAGCAGTTTTACAGAGATTTACTTGCGAAGGGTTGCATTATCAAAAACCCTTCCACGATTTAAAAAAGAATCGTTCACGTTTTGATAGCAAATCATTCGATACAAACAATTTGAAACATAGCAAACTATTTTTTTCTTACAGGCGGTTGGTATTTGGTGATGCTTTGAAGTACCTCATGCTAAATCAACAACTGATGGCAGCTGTGATGGCTGTGTGTTTAGGAATCATTGCTGTACAGATGTTGGTAAGTCTAAAACTAATGCAGAGGTGTCGTATCATAAAAATAAATCACTTAAATCATATCATTAAAAGTGCACGATATTTTGTTCAGTCTTTTCAACATTGTATTATAATCATGGGTTGACAACATGCTGAATACAAATGTATATAATGCACATGTCAATGTTGTATGAGAATTGAACTTTTTCTCAGGCCAAAGTAAGGCTAACACTCCATTAGGAGTGTTCCCAACTTTGATATCATTAATGATTAATGATTAGTGATTAATGATTGATAATCCTAACCCTAACCCTAACCCTAACCCTAACCCTAACCCAAACCCTAACCCTAACCCTAAATGACATTAAACCACAAACTAATATATAACCATGACCACATATATATATATATGTTATTATGACCATTAATGACATTAAAGTTGGAAACACTCCTAATGGAGTATCACCCCAAAGTAAAGGCCAAGACACACTGCAGCGACAGCGACCGACCGTAACGACAAACGACAAAGTCGCGGCGACTGGCGCAGCCACACTGTAGCGAGCGACAACGACCGACTGTAACGACAAAGTTCACCCAGCACTCACCACAGTGCCACTCATGAGCAAACGGCAAAAAACTCCTGCTGCTGCTTTTAAATAAATTGCTGTAAAAGCGCTCTATGTATAACGAGAATATAATACGCAGTGGCTGGAGGTACGCCAGCCGTCGGTCGTTCAAGCCCCTTTTTTGCGTTAGGGTTAGGGTTAGGGTTAG
>NW_014577292.1:1213-7561 GCF_000485595.1 Priapulus caudatus | reverse complement strand
TAATCATTAATCATTAATCATTAATCATTAATGATATCAAAGTTGGGAACACTCCTAATGGAGTATCACCCCAAAGTAACTGGCTGATAGGACTTCTGATACTGATGATTCGATCATATACAGTGTAAGTATTGCTACTACTTTTTATAATTATTGGTATTGACTTTTTCAGGTACTGTCTTTTTTTTACAGAGAGGTATTATCTATAGGATTAGTATTTATTGGAGTCTGGCCTCTTAAAACAATATTGAGGGAAACTGACAAGGTAAAAAAACATTATACACGAATTAACTTAGTGTGCTAGTTATCACATATTAGGCTACATATAGTCCTGTACTAGTGTAGAACCCTGTGTAATATGTATAAAGACTTGTAGTGATACTGCTGAGAAATGGAGTTAAACCAAATAAAACCTTCTCCATACACACTACCTAAATCTTGTTTGTTAAATGGAAGTAATCAGTCAAAAACGCATTTGGTTATCAGCACAGGTGATAGTATAGTAAAAACGACTAATTTATTTTTAATAATAATCTTCTTATTATACATTGCATGTTATATTTATGATCAGTAGGCCTACATATATATCTTAGAATGTAAAAAACATGAATATTCACAAATAACAGCAGTAAAATTAAAGTAAAACATTCACTATAGTACGTTTTTGATACAACATTGAGTTTCATTCAAATTTCTTATTGGCATTCACAGGCTATAGTGTATACCTGGTTAGCATTGTGTTTGCTTGTTGCTGTATTCCCTCTACTGCCAGTGGTAGGACGGGAGGCCAACTATTATTATGTTTATCTTACGGCTGCCATTACTATTGGCATCGCTGGATTCTTCCTATATAGGTAAGTTCATTAGTTTCCAAGATTTCAATAGGATATTTTCTAAACAAATACATACCGGATTATATTACGATCTCAAGATTAGTATCCATCTTTTAATGAATAATTTTCATAATTTCCAATAAGTGCACTATATCTCTTGTAAATCGACAAATTTCACATAGGTGGCTCAGGTAACTGAACTCCCTTAATTAGCTCTGTATGTTATATAGCTACTATATATTACATGATATAGAATACAATGTATATGTAATTTTGCTTGATGAAAAGTTTATACTTTATCAAGAAAGTATTGCATCGTGCATATATTTCCGAACAATCAATTAAATTGATAAATGTTATAAATAAATCTGGTAAAATATCCCTGCTACCTATAACGACTTTTAATATCATAATTTAGGTTAATTATTGTGGATGTTGGCCAGGCAGACATTTTTATAGTACATATTCTTACAGGTTAAAATCTACATGGGTCACTGATGGCCAGCACACACAAACGAAGTTTGTCTGCATCATTCAGATTGCCTTTGTGTGCACGTCAGCACTGGTCGTCTTTACAACTGTGTCTAGTCTGGGGAGGAAGCAGGGTCTTCCACTGATCAGCAGAATTCTAAGTTGGACACTGTTAGGTTAGTACAAAAACTGATGACATCAACTGCTATATTAAAATGCGTGTGAGCTAGTTCCCAATACAGTCAATAACTATTAAGTACTAACAATAAGTCAGTAACAGGTTGATAATTAGAAATACTGATGATTCTATGAATATTTAGACACTAAAGTCAAGTGCATTTGGACACTTAATTATGGCCCGTTTTGATGTGGCTGAATTAGGTGATATAGTTATTATAACTGAGGTTACTGTTCTAAAGGTATGGACCGGCTATTACTTCCTGATTATATGATACCCAACAAAGGGTAACTATCATTAATTTGCTCTTTATATATGTTTTTCAGGACTGTCCCTGGTGCTGCCATTATTCAGCTCTACATTTTTGCTATCAAGGCTACTGACAATTAGCCTCTCTCTAGTCAGTGTTTACATTCTCATGAGTACCAGGTATAACAATATTCATTCTGAGACGTGCACTCTCTTTGTAGACTGAATTTGGCAATGCACCGCATCCTGCTTAAATTTATTACGATTTACTCGAAGCTTAGGATTCACGCTGTGAAAATTCTATAGTCTCTGCTAACATGTAACATCTGTAATTCTGATGTGCACATTTCTTAAATTGACTACGTCAAGATTTTTCTATGGTGTATATCTGTAAAACATTTGTTGCAATTTTTTTTACATGAAAAGTAAGTGCTAACAGCACTAAATGTATCCTCAAATTCTTACCTGATAAGATTGTTTTTCAACTAGTTAAAAATCCAAAAAATTTGGGCGATTTGATACATTGACAATGAATGAAATGCTTGCTATGGGCTATGTATGAGTCACGAGGGTTTATTCACATTGAATGGAATAGCAAAATAGGAAGTATAATGCAGCAATATAACCATAAAAAGTGAACAGAATCACTTACATTTTGTGAAAAAGTTGTCGTAATTTTTTTCACTTTTATCATTTACGGTGACATAATCACTTTAACCTATTGTATTTTCTATGCAGCTACGAGGCACTCTTTTGCTTGTCACTGTGCTGTCTGCTATGTTGTTGGCTGCACATCGAACACAGGGTTGCACAAAAGCAAGGTGCACCGTTGTCTAGTGCAGACTTTAAGCCAAGCCACCGTTACACCATGGAGAGTATGACCAGGTTTCTCTCATTTTCTGATCTCAGATCAGCATACTTCTACATCTTCTTCATCATGCTATCGTTTTTCGGCACAGGCAACATCGCGAGCATTAATAGGTAAGTACCAAAGCTGGCAGCATCCGCAGTCGCACAAATTAAAGACAAAAGTTTCCAGATAAAACTGGTTACCCTCATCTTAAAGGATTGAAATGAGAGATTGTTTCATGCAAATGCATAGAGTCATTGTATGTTTTGTGCGCCTTAATGCATTGTTTGTGATATATTTTAAACAGAAAGTCATCATTTTTGCATAGGCATAGTTAACTCTCCCAATACCAAACATTCTCGGAACCGTCAATTTAGTTTAGTGTTCTGTGAAGTTTTACGGGGGGAAGGGGGGAGCTCTTATAGGCATATCTTACATGTCTCAGATGAACTAAAATAATCGTCGTTTTAGGGCGTTCGAAATTTGGAGAGCTGACCTGTATTTGTTTTATTTCTTCAGCTTTGATCCAGCTTCAGTGTACTGCTTTCTGACAGTATTCAGTCCTTTTACAATGGGAGCTCTAATTGTACTTAAGGTAAAGTACAATATCATTAGGAAAATATCTATACTCTGGGTATGCAGAGAGTCTATCAGTTACGTTGCTGCAATGATTCCATTCCAGCATTAATTGTCAAAAAGTGTGATGAGATGGCATTTGAATAGATGTTGTAACGTTTTTATTAAGATTTGTGGTGTTTAATTTGCTACCGTTAAAGACTATGGTCAAGGCAGAACTATATATATAATTACTACAGTTGACTGCCAAAACATTGCAACTGGCTGTATGGCTGCATGGCTGTACTGCATGATCGAGGCTATTTGAGAATCAGTTAATGAAAGTAGATTGTGACCAGAGTGGCACCTAGTGGGAATTTTTGAAAATTCTAGAATGGCATTGTTACAGAACCACACCTGATAGTGTGCTTGCATGTTCTTGGTATCATGATACAGCCGTCATGCCTTGTTTTTTTTAAATCAAATTATGCTGTTGTAACCAATAGATGGTGATGCTGTATTTAATTTGCAGGTGTTGATCCCATTCATTCTTGTGAGCTGTGCATTCCACGCAGTGAATGTTACCGTTCAGGTGCCAACAAGGAGTTTGTTCCTCCTGGTGTTGCTCATGTCAGACGTGATGGGCCTGGTAAGTTGACACAGTGACAACTATGTGCGAAACCATATGCGCATCATGTTCTAGATGCAATGTGTGCGATTGAGTCCACCACATTACTCCGAGTCTGAATTATAAAGAGTTTATACTTTTATGTAATAGACAGATCTGACGCCTTGGAAATAGACAGATACTAATATTTATATATTTATTTACATACAAAGAGAAAGGGGTGGTAACTAGTTTGTATAGTTAGGGGGTGAAACTTTTGACTTCATTATAAGCGATTCTGCATTATATCGAGCTGCATTATATCTGGTATAGTGTAGTCACGATTTTTATAATATGCAAGATTAATAGAAAACTTGTAGCAGGGCAAGATTAAACCTCTCGCGTATTACACTCGTGTGTCGATATCATGTATTTTCTCATCAATATGTGCTATAATTCCACGTTAACTTTAATATTTTGTTGACCACATGTGACAGTTTAACATTCTGTTTCAGCACTTTTTCTTTCTCGTGAGGAACACTGGCAGCTGGCTTGATATTGGCACAAGCATCAGCCATTATGTGATAGCAATGACGACAAACATATTCATCCCGATTCTGTACGGCTTGTCCATGCTGTTTACGACATGGAGCATCCCCGTGACCTTCAGCTCAAAAGCACACGTCACGTGAGACCAAGAAACGTACTGCTATACATGCAAACCTAGTCGCTTGTTGCCTGCTGCAGTAAACATTATAATGCCAATTAGGAACACCAGATTAGATCTGGATGGAGATTTATTTTTCTTCTGATGCATTTCCTGTGTCATTGCGAGTTGGTTTTATTGCTGGCGGCTTGACTGTGGCTCGAACATGGCCTATTATCTCTGTTATCCTGTTTAATACAAGGCACATGGCCTAAAAAATAATTAAAATTGCCACCAATATGATACCATGATCATATGCATAGTATTCACGTGTTTATGGTGATGCTGGCTGATAGTGAGGATGATGCTGTTTATTGTACTCATTACTGTTGCACAGAGTTGCTTATTCAGTGTAGCATTAGTGCCATATTGGCGGGGCTTAAATAACTCATTTATCCTGGGAAGGGGGTGTTGCAAAGACAAGTTCAGTTTGTGTTCTAGGCGGTGGACCGTTGGGATTTTGCCATTGGCAATGTAATAGTATCTAAGCTTATCTGGAGGAGGGAGTGACTGCGCCTTGCTCATCCCTCTATGGCTCTGATCAGTATGAAACACATTTTTACGCTCTAGAAGTTATATATGTGTCATCTAACTGTTTGTTCAATACTGGGCTTTATTGTTAGCAGTTTTTGACAATCGATATGAAACGTAGTGTTTGATTGCTGTTGGCATTTTTAATTGCAAATCATTACCATGCCATGGTATTATTGTATGGATGAGACGTTTTGTAAAGACATTAAATTTTGTTCATCTAAGCTCACACTGTCACATGAAGACTTCAGATTTTCTTTTTGTACAACAGCTTAATCATTGTGCAAACCTCCGTTGTTGTACAGCTAAATCATTTTGTAAACCTACTTCTCTTTGAGAATCGAAAGTTAAATTGAATAAAAAAATGTGAAAAAAACTCGTTTATTACATTAAACTTGTAAAAAAGTGTTTAAAAGATGATGACACTATAAAGGTGGGCATAATAGTCCATTATACCATCCATCAAGGTCGTAACAGACCGCGACGGGATCACGCACTGTTGCGCATTGTGCACATAAGTGCATTATTTCCCTATCGCAAACATTTTTAACGAAGTTAACGGACAGACCCCAAAAGGTGGCGCTGCTAGATCACCCGTCTTCGTTTGGGCAGAGCACGTATATCATATACATGCTCTGGTTTGGGCAGAGTATGGGCCTCGTAGAATCCGTAAATCCATCGACCCCACTTGAGTGGGACTAATAATGCGAAGGAAGAAGAAGAAGAATTGACGAGCAATATTGTCGTCCCTTCCACCTCTGCGAGACGAACTTCCCATACGCCAATCAGTTACAGTGGCCCCTAGGGCTGGCTTCTACGGGAAAACGGACGTTAATTGCTAAACGCGTGTTCTGTAGCGTTGGGATCATTTCCTCTCATAATTGTAGGCAGGACGGCGATGCAGAAGCTTGTAGTTGGACACCAGAGTGAAATACAATACCACGGATTTAGATTATATATAATGGAATAACTATTATTGCTCACCACTCAGACATAATACGTGATATGTTATCTCTGCTATAGTTTGTCGCATATGTTCGAATATAACTATATATCTAATTACTGCTACGACATCATGTGCCTGTATATTGACATAGACGATTGTCTAGACTGTTAAAATTGGCAGACGCATGCCCGTTATAAATTCCACAACTACTAGTTGGGACGCTCCCAGCTTCATAAATATGAACAGTACTGTCCTTGGCATCTTCCAACGTGTATCGTCCCTCCGGTAGGCTGCATGGCCTCCTCTTTCCCTATCTGAAACCCTAAAGTTAATCTATTCCCTTTTCTTGTACCTAACCTGAAAGTGTCTTTCTTTTTCTTTTTCTCCTTTTCTTTTCCTCTTCTTCATAGAACCTAAAATCG
>NW_014577292.1:0-1130 GCF_000485595.1 Priapulus caudatus | reverse complement strand
GGAGAGATGAACGGACGAGGAAGGGAGGAACCGACGACGAGAGAGAGAAGGAGAGAGGAGCACGAGAGAGGGGAGAGGCGAGAGAGAGAGAAGAGAGACGAGAGACGACACGGAGAGAGATCGGAGAGAGAGCGAGATGAGAGAGAGAGGAGAGAGGAGAGAGAGAGGAGATGAGACGGCGGAGAGAGAGAGAGAGAGAGAGAGAGAGAGAGAGAGCGAGAGAGAGAAGAGTGTGTAGCAGCGTCTAACTCAACCTGTAAGTGCAGTTGGTCAGGTGTGAATAATCACAATTAAGCCTGTTAAACATAATTTAACTGCGCATAAATTATTTTTACCTCTGATTGGGTAAAAAAAACACAATTTAATTGCGGTTACATTACTTCTACTACTAATACAGTTCAACAGTTCAACAGTTACAGTATACAGTATACAGTTCAACATAACTAATACAGTATACAGTTCAATACTTCAACTCTATACAGTTCTTTTTAAGAGAACTACCTACGCACAATTCGTTGCCGATAAACGCAAACTTCAAAGTTTATTCCAAGCTATACGACTGGATGGTAGTTCTTCAAAAAGAGAAAAATCATTCCATAACTTCCACACTACATACGCACATACCGTACATGCTAGTGTCGTGAGAACCACCTGCGAATTAATTCTATACATTTAGTCCTTGTAGTATTACCAACACATAACAATGGCTATATTTGGTACTATATATACTCTCGCAGGTACAATACCTATATTGCGATATATACATCGATAAAACAACGTCTATATAGGACGATACTAGAACGCATTTCTTTACCAACGAAATGATACCAGGTAATTAATCGAGAAAGCTTATATATAGCGCTTTACAAATACAGAAATTCAAGGTGTGAAGCTGAATGTTACATGACATGTGTACGATGAAAACACCTACAGGCACAATACTAATTGTTCTACTAACGCTGCTCATGGCGCGTCTATAGTACACTCCAATAAGTATATAATAATATTAAATAGACTAAATAACCACAACAAAATAATTACATAACTATATACGTATAGTAGAACTAATTACATATATATAAATATATATATATATATATATATATATATATATATATATATATATTACT
>NW_014577291.1:357346-363997 GCF_000485595.1 Priapulus caudatus | reverse complement strand
CATTTATTCTATTATATGTTATAATGTTATAATGTTATAATGTTATAATGTTATAATGTTATGTTATTATGTTGTGTTTATATGTTTATTGTTTATGATATGTACAATAGGGAGTATAGTGGATGGTTTGTGTACTACGAGTCTTTCCTATCGAAGGCGGTTGCTGGCGGTTCTGATTCTATAGAGAACCCGTTGTTGATATTTATAACCATATTTACAGTTAATGTGCTCTTTCTTCCCCTTCTGCCTTCACACGCACGCATGCATGTGCTGCACGCGCACACACACGCACGTACGCACGCACACACGCATGCGCACACACATGCATATCACTTTCTTCCTCCTTCCCCCTTGCTCCCCTCTCTCTCTCTGTCTGTCTGTCGGTCTGTCTGTCTATCTTTCCCCCCATCTTTCTCGCTCTCTCCTTTTCTTTCTTCCTCTCATTCACCCTCGCGCTCTCTCTCTCTTACCTACAGCTGCACCTATTTGAGCACGATGTACTCGCTGGCATAATGCTATGTGACGCGCGGCACAGCCACCATTGGGCATCACTGCGCACGATCTACATTTTCTGCGCCATCTCCTTCTCTTTCCTCTCCCCGCCCCCCTCTCTCTCTCGCTCTCTCCTCGCTCTCATTCTCTGTTCGTTCACTCCGCCTACATTAGTAAACCTACTCTTTATTTCTCGTTCGCTGCTTTTACCCTTCTCTGTCACCTTTCTACACTCCTCCTTCACTCCGTCTCCCGTGTACGTTAGTTGCGCACGGTTTCCCAATCGACTCTCCGCGTATAATTATACGAGCTAGCGTGTTAAACGTTTTCTTTATCTAACCCTCTCAGCAGCTTTGATGTCGGTGCAGCTCAACGGTTTTCGCATTAAATCACGCAGTTCAAAAACAAATAGCTGCGCAATTGCACTCTTTCGTCGTATTGTCGATAAAATTAAACCTATAATCACTGGGCCCGCCACGCTGGGCCTCGCGGAGGCTGTCGCCCTCTCCCTGACATGTATTGTGCGCACGTACATGCACACAGCACGTATATATACATAGATATGAGTTTCGGAACGTAAGAAATCTTCAACTTTAAAATCACTCGTGATTTGACGAGCTTTAAGCGTGAATAGTTGTCAGTTACAGCTAGCGCGGTACTCGCATGTCATGATGCAGTCTGTGACAGTGACATGAGATGCTGATACGAGAGAATTATAGAGTTACACGCGATAAGAGCTGGGCACGTAGGATGACACATAGCTATATATTAGTATAGGATCTAGCCAGGCTAAATTGCGTGAGCCGAATTCGGCGTGCAATCAGATGCATACTGCGGTGCATGCACTCATAGTTCGAGCCCAGGTAGGGGCAGCCAGAAAGAAGAGGAATTTAAGTGCGAAATGCACGAACGATTAAAGCGACGCACAAGCAAAGACAGCTCAGTAAAAATGTCCAAGATGGGGTCTTATTGCGTCGCTCACACAGAGTCACGGCGGCTGGAAATTTTCGGTCTATTCTACGGCGTAGCGAAACTACCAATTTATAATTTTAGTTAAAAAGGAAAAATTTGCTAGGCAACTGTGTTTACGATGAAGCTTAGCTGGTTCTATTGATATGTTATGTATCCGGAAGCGCATTGTTTGTTTAATTGCTTACTGAGATAGTAATAATTAAATTAATGCATTAATATATAAACTAGATAACACCGTGATTGCCGAGCTTGTTAGTTGCGTAATCTGGCACTAAATTATGGAAATACAGCTGACAAGGGGTGCGGGCTTATGCGTTCTGATGGTATCCTTGTTTCTCACATACCTCTCCTTGCCTTTCCATGTCGACACAAGTTGAGTTTAAGCAAGCTCCGCTGAAGTCTGTGATACGGAGATGAGGCCTCATTCCCACCATCCCTCAACTTATTTCAAAACCAGGGCCCATCATCCCATACTTGATCCATAAGGATTTACTATCACCAACATACAACGTGTAGACGCATGCGGTGTTGGTTTTGTTAAACTATTCCCTGACTATTTCGTGACTGATTTTTCGATAGGAAAGGAAAGATTTTTGTAATGCGTGTAGTGTCCCTGCATCACTAAGTAAAAGAGACACGTATAAGAAGCAGAAGATGCTGGCTTCTTAAATTGTAATTATCAGCAGCTGCGTCTTTGTAATTAGAAGTCGTGTGAGCTAGGTGCGGTAGACAAGGCGGGTCTGATCACCACTTCTCAGCCACAGAAACTTTAGATACGATGGATCTAGAAGCATTGTCAGGTTTCAGTAACGATAACAGCACAGCAAGGAGCGCATGCGCCAATCTATATATACGGAAAATGTTTCCTATCTTCCGTTTGATTGAGATGAAATAAACTCTCGTTCCGGACTGTTCGTACCCACTTAATCTCTGGTTTTTTTCTCTTTCTGCCTGTCTCTCTCTCCTTCGCCCCTCACCCCACCCACGTACACTCTCCAATTTAATCACGCTCCCTTGTTCTCTCTCTCTCTTTCTCTCTCTCTCTCTCTCTTTCTCTCTCTTTCTCTCTCTCTTTTCTTTCTCTCTCTCTCGTTTTCTTCTCTCTTCTCTGCTCTTCTCTCTTCGCGTTCCCCTCTCGCGCCGTCACCTAACCCATCCACTCGCTCTGTGTCTCCCCGCTCTATTGGCTATTTCTTGCTCTCTCGGATTCTCTTCTCTCTCTCTCTCTCCTCTCTCTCTCCTCTCCTCTCTCTCTGTCCTTCCCCCTGTCTCTCGCTCTTTGTCTCTCTCGCGCCCTCGCTAGATCTCGCTCTCTGTCTGTCTCTCTCTCTCCCTCCTATTCCTTCTCATTCGGTTCCTAGCGCCGCTAGACATTTCCAATGTTTGATTTTCGCCTGGTTTCCTTACGCGTTTATATAATATTAATAATTAATAATATATATTATATTATATTATAATATATTATATTCATTAATTATACTTATATTATTAATTATATTATTATTATATTACGTTATATTATATTACTCATTATATTATATTATTCCTATATTTTATTTTTATGATCTCCTCTATTATATACCTAATATCATATATTATTACTTAATATATTATATCAAGTCATTAAGATATTTTGTTACTTGTCGTGCTTTAATACGTGTGACGTCAGCGGGGGGTCGCCTCGCTCGTGCCTCCCCATGTACCGTTCATGTCGTCGCCACATACTCGAAATAGCGCTGAATATACTTTTTTTTTTTTCTTCATTTTTTACTGACGCAGAGCCGGACCTGACTATGCGACGAGCGCTGCCATTTCATTGACAATTCGCGCGGCGCTGTGGCTTCAATGCAGCGCAAATCTTTGTACCCGTACACACTTGCTGTGCTTCTTCTTTGGCTGTCGCGTCAAGCGATGTCCGGCTTTCCGAATATTTCGCCGTTGTGTTGCTCCCTCGTTGCCTCGCCTGAATCGCGGACGACTCGTCAACGTTGCGTATACAGTTCGGCCGTCGAAAATTGTTCGCACATAATTAAAATCCGTTCCTGAGGCCACTGACTGCGCTAGTCGCGAATGCTCTGCATAGATGGAGCGCGGTGCCCTCCCTATTAGTACTTTACCGTCCGTGTCGCGTCCGCGTCGCTATAACGATATTGAAACTATATTCCGAACCAAAGAGCCAGCGCAACACCGCGCACGCACGCACTTTGACCTCGCTGTGTGAAGCGGTGCTTCTCGCTCCTCCTCTCAATGTTGTGGTGCGCTGCCCGTCCTCCTGGCCCCTACTCCGCGTCCACTATGGTGCATCTGTACCGTGCGCTTGCGTGCTGGTCTGTTGCTCTTCTCATACCCGCTGTGCTGGCGTGCGTCGTGCAGTAATCACCTTGCGTCGCGCTGGCGTCACTAGCGGGGTGTTTGCGCGATGTGTGTGTGCGTGCGTGCGCGGCGTTCGGTGTGCTTGTCAGTGCTGTGGCAGTGTCCTCTTTCTGCCCCCTCCCGCTGCGTGCGTCTGTGTGTTGGTGCCCCCTCCGTGGTGTTGCCTATTCTGTGTTGCTCTCGTGTGTGTATGTGTGTGCCTGTTGTGTGCTGCTTGTGGTGTGTGATCATGTGTGCCCCTGTGTCGGTCGTGCTATGTGCCTGTGTGTCCTGGCCGTGCGTTGTGTGTGTGTGTGTGTGTGTGTGTGTGTGCGTGTGTGTGCATGTGTGTGTGTTCATGCCCTTTCTCGTGTTTATGCATTCTCTTACATTCATAGCTGCTGCTGCTACTGCTATATTCATGGCTTTTCTTGCTCTGCTTCAGACACGAGTCGCGTGACGAAGCGAGGCTACCACGTGCTTGCCAGTGCCGAGGAGAGAGGAGCCGTCGCCTCGTCCGATCCGGACAGCTCCGACGACAGCATCGGATCCGAGTCGGAATCCGACGAATCAGACGGAACCGACTGCGGTGAGAACGTGGATCGAAGACTGGATGGACAGACCGGGTGGGGAAGGGGAAGAATTAGTCAGGGGATGAAAGCAAGGAGGCGATGAACGACAATAAAAGCGTGGCGACTTAAAGCCTAGCGCAGACCTGCGATTTTTGGTTGCTCGTCGCTGCAACCTGCAACCGCAAGCGATCGGTCGATGTGTCACCGCGTGTGCGCACACATGCGATCTCGAAGCAATTCTAAAGCAAGTTGGGAGCTATTGGGAGCGACGAGTCGCCAAAAATCAAAGAAGTTTGATTTCTTGCAACTTATCGCAAGCGACCAGAATCGCTGCGGGTTGCAGTTGCACATTCACGCGATTTCGCAGAAATATTTACAGCGATTCTAGAATCGCTGTCGAGTTGCATGAAAAAATCGCAGGTCTGCGCGAGGCTTTATAAACGCTCGATGAAAACTAAAATGCCAAGGATTTATTCAGAATGAAACGATCAGATACGGAAAGGAAGCAATAAATGGAAAGCAGAGGGGATGATGGAGGGAGAACAAATGTAGGAAGGGAGTGAAAAGTGACAAATGCGATATAAAACCTGGCCTGTAAAATTCATGTAAGAATGATGAAGATAAATGTAGACGGAAACGAAGCAAGAAATGATTAGAGAGGATAAGAGGCTATTGTGGCAGCAGCTCACGTAGTGCAGAGGCTTTCTCTGTCAACAGAATAGATAATAACTCTTGATAGTATCCTATGTTTCGGAAGAGATAAATTAAGATGCTATCAATTTACCGTGCTAAGGTACACTTTCGTATTACGTGCACTGCCGTATTACGTACACTGCCGTATTACTGCCGTATTACGTACACTGCCGTATTACTGCCGTATTACGTACACTGTCGTATTACGTACACTGCCGTATTACGTACACTGCCGTATCACGTACACTGCCGTATTACGTACACTGCCGTATCACGTAAACTGCCGTATTACGTACACTGCCGTATTACGTGCACTGTCGTATCACGTACACTGCTGGCGCATATTGCTAATGTCGGTAAAACTAATGCGTGCTGATTCCTTTGCGAAACACGTTGTGGAAGATGAGCTAGAAGAATATGCATAGTGTCGTAAATCGTCAAGTCAAACATGGATGCGGAAAAACGCCAACTGCTTATAAAAACGACGAATTAGAAAAGCGCGTTGAAGAGTTGTGGCACCGTCACAGAAAAAGCCTATACGCGATGCACGAGTGATTCCCTCTCTGATCCTTCTCTCTTCTCCTCACTTTGTTCTCGGTTTCTCTGTCTTCCTTTTCTCTCCCCCCTCTACTCCTTATCTCCCTCATCTGTCTTCCTCTCTCCTTTCTTCTTACCCTTTCTCTGCACTCTCTTTCTATTGATCTCTCTACATTTTTTCCTTCTCAACTACGACTTTCACCTACTCCATTCTTGCTCTCTCCCCCTCTCCCCATCTCTATCCCCCACTCCCCTCTGCCATATTTCTGTATTCAACCCATCTCCACACTCTGCGCATTCGCCATCTCCCCTCCAGCTCGCCTGAATAATATACGTGCGTAAAGCGATATTGTTTCCGTGCGCGTAAAGCGAGATCCAAATTTCCCGGCATGTAATGGCATTTCTCGTCGTGTTATGATGTAAAACTCAACGCGAAAACACTCGAAATCTCATGAAAGTCGCCGCTACGCCGGGTAGAAGAAACGGAGAGAGAGGGGTGAAGGGGAGAGAGGGAGATAGAGATAGAGAGAAGGAGTGAGAGCGGGAGAATGAGAGAGTGTGTAAATGCGAGATATTGTGTGTGTGTGGGGGGGGGGAGAAAATTCTATACGAGCTTTTTCTAGGTTGCGTTCCATACGTCGGTGATTCTTCCCCTCTCTTCCCTCCTCGCGACAAACCGCAAATTCGCTTGCATTAGCGATAACCGAAGGAAATTCGACTTCTTGCTTTCTCTCGCTTGGCCGCACGTACACGCGGATGCACACGCTCTAGGGGCGTGCTACTGATGCTGCAGAATAGAGGCAGACATGAGGCGCCTGCCCTCGCGTGCGCCTGCTGCGTTCGTTTGCATCTGTACGGTTTTCAGCAGCAGGTGATGCGATTTCAGCGCGCTCTGGCGGCGTGACATGTCAACACGGCGGCAGTTAATCTATGCGTAGATATAATATACGCCGATCAGTCTCGTGTGTGTGTGTGTGTGTGTGTGTGTGTGTGTGTGTGTGTGTGTGTGTGTGTGTGTGTGTGTGTGTGTGTG
>NW_014577291.1:353073-355438 GCF_000485595.1 Priapulus caudatus | reverse complement strand
ATGTATGTATGTATGTATGTATGTATGTATGTATGTATGTATGTACGTACGTACGTATGTATGTATGTATCAATGTGTGTGTGTTTGTGTGTTTCAGACGAGGTGCTTACGTGTGTCGTCTGCGACCGTCGCTTCACGAACGTAAACGCGCTCACCGATCACCAGCAGAAGAAGAAGCATCATGGCTGCCCCTGCTGCAATCGCGTCTTCCCCTCCCTCTCCGCGCTGACCGCCCACAAACAGGAAGCCGACCACGGCACCGACGACGACGACGACGACGACGAAGGAACCGAGCTGGAGTGTGACGACGACGATGACGACAATGACGTCGTCACGAACAATGGCGGCAAGGTCGCTAATAGTGTGGAGGCGGCGGCGGCGACGACGACGACGATTCCAGCCGAGAGACTGTTGTAGGGATGCTGCCGCTACCGCTGCCGCTACCGCTGCTGTTGCTGTGCTTTATGCGTGCACGGCTTCTCACCAGAGAAAGAGCAGCTTAACTAAACCCACGCCCTCTAGCGGCTGGTGTTACACTGTCAATTATTCTATACGCCCGGCCCCCTAGCGACTGGTGTTAACTTCGCGTTTCTGCTACGTGTATGAGTTGTAATCATTTGTATGAGCAGTTTTGAGAATTATTACCACAAAGTTGATGCTTTATGCTGGCTTCTAGCACAGAGGTTACGCTAGCATTTATATTACGTGCTAGAGGCAATGCGGTTATCACACTTCACTCTAGCTACTCCATACTTCCCATGCCTATATAATGTATTCCCGTGTTCGTTATACACGAATACAAGCATATGATATAATACAGCTATCATAGCAGGAGTAAATAAAAACAAATTGTTGTTTGTTTTTATTCACTCCTGCTCATATAAAACAAGCCATGCGGGACTGTTTTGGTATTGACATATCCATCCACTATGGCAGAGACTAATGGTTAACATATACATGTTACATGTTACATAATCCACGCATCTGCACAACGACTATACGTATTATTCCGTTATTATTATGTCTTTCGAGAACAGCTCAGAACATGCTGTCAGTCAAAAGCTATGTACAGACGTCTAGGGAGATGATATCATCAGAAAAAAAGAGGAATCATGGCGATCCAGACAACGGAGCGAGGAGGTCGCCAACCTAGCATCGAGTCGTGTAGTCAACGACATATTAACGCCGCCACACTTCCGCGGGACTCCACACCTCTCAAATCTAGTTTCCCGCCAGCGGATCCGACGGAGAGAGCCGTATGATTCACCTGACGGATCGGCGAAGACCCGTCCTACAGCCACGAACACAACAGCACATAGCAAAGGAAAAAAGCGTTGTGCAGAGTTCCAACGACGACAAAGAAGATAACTAGAAGTATATAACGCGAGATCACAGAAAGTGCGAGCGAACATGGGCACACTCCGGCAGCTGGCGAATTGCCGCACGCACATGATGTCACAGAACATAACCATGAACAAACCGCTAATTAACCAGACCTAAGATCCATAAAACAGTAGCTTAACGATGTGTATCGCAGTGTACATGAAAATTGTGAGCGACGAATGACGTCTATCATTGCAGCGCGAGTCCGTGTGTTTTGACCAATTTACTTGTACATTGCATCATCAAGGACAAGTCCAATGGTAACTCCAGACAAATAAAACGCCGAAGCTCGATCTTGAGTCGCCGGATGCAGGCCAAATCTCTATCACCCGTATATATATGCAGAGAGCGTAGATTAATAGCCTAAGAGATGCATACCGGTCCGCACGAGCCAGAGTAGTAACGGATTGAGGGTTTGTTTGCGATAAGCAGCCTGCATGCTGGACTGGGGCTGGCTGCCCTGCGGCTGGACTGGACCGCCTAAGGCGAGCTCTTTGTCTGGAACTGGAGCGTCTGCGCCCTGAACTAGCGAAGGCTGCTGCTCTGTGACAGTAGATTCGAACGGCTCACCTCAGAATCGAGAGCGAGCTCTTGGGGTCAGCGACTCGCTCGAAAACGCACACATAAGTCACGCCGGTGTACAGACCAACCGCATATGCACGAGCGCAGCCTACCAATTCAACATACGCGTCCAAACAGATCACACACTCACACGACGACAGTACATCGGGCGGGGTGGTCACAGGCCACACACACACACACCACATCTCCCGACCACGACACACACGCGGCATGCGACACACACACACACACCACTCCACGCACACATCAATCCTGTGCACATGCGGCACTCGAGGCAAGTCTACAACGCGGCAAATCAGAAACAGTACTGGAGAATTCACAACTGGTCGGTTGGGTAAGAAAATGTTGGCGCTTCGTTGTGGCGGCACACACACATACAAACAACACACCAAACGACGCG